>NW_009201348.1:0-28998 GCF_000690835.1 Fulmarus glacialis
GTGTGCCCAGGTGGCCAAGAAGGCCAATGGCATCCTGGCCTGTATCAGAAATAGTGTGGCCAGCAGGAGGAGGGAGGTGACCGTGCACCTGTACTAAGCACTGGTGAGGCCGCACCTCGAATACTGTGTTCAGTTTTGGGCCCCTCACTACAAGAAGGAGATTGAAGAGGGATGGAATTTTATTGTATCTTGATTCAAGATGTCAGTACAGCTTCTTTTATTTTTAGATATATATGTGTGTATATATGTGTATATATATATGTGTATATATTTATGTTTTTGTATATGACATAGTAATTAAGCCAAAGGGAAAAGCTGCACGGAAAGCTGCTGGGACTGTCGATTCACAGACCAAAGCAGACTAAAGGACTGTATCCCTTAGAAGAAGATGCAGAGGTATTTTACACAATACTTTCTACCCTGTGTTGGGATAGATGTCATTTTCCAAAGGTGTAATTTAATATGCCGTTCTGGGTGTGGCATTTCTTTAGTAAGTGGAAGAAAACCAAGAGAAAGACTTTCTGAGCTTGCTAGCAATGAGGGTCTTTAACATTGATCTGTTGAAGGGTTGTGAAGTTATTTTGCAGGGTATTTATAAATCCTTTCTGTTCAGCTGGCATTTGTGCCTTGTCCCATAATTTTTGACGAGAGCTGTGTTATACTCCATCTACACTTGTGATGGATCCCAGAAATAATCAGACTGAACTTTCTTGCAGGGTTGCAATGTACGTTTCAGTAAGTGTTCTTTATAATAAATATTGTGATAAAAGATCTGCTCTGATAGAATATGCATGGTTTTTCAAATGCTTTGCTTAGATTAATTTTTTATTCCCAGCGAGTCCAATAGCAAATTATAACTGGAGTTTTTTCATTAAGTTGTTGGAAATAACTGTACTGCAGCAAATGATAAATATGCCATATTATTCTGAAAATTCTGCACTGTAAAGCATGAACATAATTTTCTTACTTATAAGATACTTTCCATGCTGTGCACAAATCTCTTATTATCTGTCTTGTGTTGTGGTTGTCCTTATTTTCATTTAAATTTATTGCAGTGCTTTGTCTGAAGAAAATATTTTGATTGGTTAGTAAACACGCCATAGGGGCTAGGAAATTTACATGAACCGGCAATTCTGTTGAAATTGTTATTCAGCAGTTTAAACTACCTATTTCATCCTTGCTGTGGTTAAATGAGGGGGAAGAGTTCCCCAAAACACGACCTAGCAAAAAAACCCCCAAAACAAAACCAAAAAACAAACAAACAAAACCCAAACCAAAACACAACAAAACCGCCAAACCCCACCAGTTCCAGAAATATGGAACAAGTGGTTTGTTTGTTTATTTATTTGTTTCTAATAAGGGAATAACTTTCTGGGAAAATATTAGGAGCATGGTGTGTTAGTCTCTGTGAACACCCCAGCAATGTGTTTCTATTGTAATAAATTCCTGTAGCCATCGATGCTGCTCTTGTTCTACTGTAAAGCTAGGTGGGACTGAAGTTCATTACTAGTAGCTTGAGATAACTAAAGTTAATTTCTCAACTACTCCAACTAGCACTAAAAGATGCCTACAAAGTAGCAACTTCATTGACAAAATGAAGCAAATGAAAGCCAATGTCAGAGATCTGTCAAGTATGAAGAATGCTGTTTCCTCCAGAACATGAAGTTTCTTAAAAAGCTGCTTTTTGCTCTTGTTCTGCTTATAATAAACCTGTAAGTATTTAATAACTAAGACTTGAATTCTGTAAAACCACCTAATACCTTAGACATCACCTGAGGATTGTTAAGGAAGGTTTAAGCTGTGAATGGCCTCCCAGTTCTGCTACAGGACTTTTGAAAGTTGTGCAGTCCTGGGCCTCCATTTCCTGGTCTTTCATGATTGTGTCAGGCTGCAAGTAAAAGCATTTGTGCCTGGGAACAACTGAAGCATACATAATGCTGAACACTTTAAATATGTAAAAGATTTTGCTCTGGGACATGATGCGACAGAAAATGTCCTTTGTTACTCTTGGACGTTGTGGAGCATCTTGCACTCTGTACATACTTGCGAAGTGTTCACTGACGAACTGCTTTCTGCTGCCTCGCTCCTTCTGTTTCCATTTTCATGCATTCCAGTGAAGTACTGAGACCCAAGCCCCAGTGGGTCCAAAACTAGATAGAAAAAGAAATTTAGAAGCCTAAATATGTTCTCAAGATATGTCTAACCACACACATGTCTCGAGTCAATTAGTGCTCAGATTTTCATTATTAAAATTTTCTGAGAGCTGCAAGCTCTGTTTCTGCCTAGGCATTAAAGTGTCTGCCATATCCACATGATTATTCCTGTCATTTTGCTACACTGGAAAATCACAATGGGGCTGCAAAAGAGGGGAAAAAACCCTACCCCAAAATGTGAGGGAGGAGGCAGCCTTCCCATGTCTGTTTTAGAGAGCTCAGCAAGAATGTGAGAGATTGAAGATTGTTTCTCTCTTTCATCTGGGAATGTGCTAGCCCAGACTCCCCAGGAAAGTGTCCTGCCTTGCAGATGACACTCATCTGGGCTGAGGGACAGTCCTCAGTTGAAACTGCTTTTTGCATGCAAAAAGATGTGAGACTTATCTAAAAACAATAAACAAGAGTTTAGTTTTTTTATGTTCATGCATCTAACTCTTGAACTACATTCAAAGCTGTTTAAATGGGCACATTGCTGCTTGTGCTACAGGGGAAGTTGGGTTGAAGATGTACCGTTAGGTTCCCCACTAGCATTTATGGTTCCCATTGGCTAACTTCAGCATCTCCCTAGCCAGGTTGCTGGTTTCTGAGGGTGCCCTGTGAGGCACCTCCTTTCCCTGTGAATGCAGAGCACTGTGCACAGGTACTCAGCTCAGGACTGTAAAGACAGTGCCTGGAAATTTGGCAATGAAATTTAGGCAGCAGGTAGCTCAGTCGTGCAGGGGCTGTGTCTCTCCCCAGAGAAGATACTTATCAAGTTGTATTCTCTGTCCAAGAGAAAATAACCTGTAAACTTCCTTCATAAGTCAGGATTTGCAGCCTACCTAAACACTTTGACTTCATGATTAGCATTAGCCCAGGCCATTTCCACATCTGAAAATTGCAAAAAGTTTGTGTTAGGATAAAGGAGGTAGCATGTGCTAAGCACGTCCGCGTATAACATGGTGGTTGAAGAGTCAACGATTTTACTTTTTCCAGAAAGTCTTCTCTAAAACATAGCAACACTTTTAAATCCTGTACATCTGAAGAATTAACAATAAATCTTGAGACCAGCTGTAACACATCTGAAGATTAAATGTGGTGATCCAGGGACAGAATAATTCATTCAAGGCTGAGCCACAGATCTACAGCATCCCTTTCTGTTGTATTTCATGATGCCTGTGGATGAGTGTGTGAGATTGACTCGCTACCCAGAGTATACAACAGAAGCTCATTAGTTTTTCATTCATTTTTCAAATACTTTTTGCACCAATAAAAGCAATGAATTAAAAATCAAAGCATAAGATATTGTAATATTGCTTCTCATAGCTACATGCAGGCAGTTTCTATTTTTTCTTTTATTTCTTACTTTAGCTCTTCTGATTCAGTGACAGTTCATTTATGTAAATATAGTTTATAAAATGTACCTCACAGTTCATTCCAATTTCTGAAACAGTTGAGTTTGGAATGCTGTCTCTTCACTGCAGTTCTGTAATAGAAATACTTCATGTCGTGCACACGAAGGCCAGGCTAAGTAGCAAGCTACACCAGAATTTTCCTGGCTTCAGCCTTAATAGGAAGTGGTCAGGAATTTCCTGCTTTGAAATGTTTTTGATGGAGTTTTCAAATTGTTGTGACATTCTAATTTCACACTATTTAAATGAAATAGTTCTGCTTTACTCTTTGGTGTTTATTTCAAAAAATTTGCAGCCATCAAAATAAAACATTTTGGTTGATTTAGGATTACTTTTGGCTTGAGGCCATGTTTGGATTTTTGACATTTTATTCATAGTTAGAAAAAAAAATTTGAAATTTTGTGCGACAGCAAAGCCGCTTCCATCTCGGTCTGGCATTAATAGTGTATTCAGCTAGCTTTTAATATTGGAAATTATGAATGGAGGAAAAAAATATGGTAAGGCTATATTTCTTAGACATGAGAAAAAATCATTATGAATTACATGAAAAAACTGCTAACCTTCAATTGACAAAGTCAGTGTCATAAATATGTGAATATGTTTATATTCAAATACAAATAGCCTTAAAATATTTTTGAAAGCAACAGCCGCTGCTCCACTTTTCTCATAGTTAAAATATCTCCCTGTTTTCCCTTTTGCTTCTTTTGTGTCTCCTCGCTCATGCAGATGGGTTTGGTATTTGTAACATTACAGATATTCTTGCTGCCCTGTAGTGTGCGAAATCTCAGTAACTGATGAATATACAGCATAATAACAATCATGATGATAATGAAGACTAATTTATTACTCTGTCCAAAGCCTAAACTGATGCAGTTGTCAATGTCAGATGCCTGTGAGGTTGTTCTTCTTTCCATATTACCAAGTTAGGAGCAAATTGAAGGTTGGCAAAAAATGGCAGGAACATTTTCAATTGTAAATTATTTTCAACCTTTGTTAAATACTGTTGCCATTTGACCTTTTACTGTTGGGCTGATTTCTGTGAAGTTATGTTGGTACTAAAGTGGAGAAGAGGAACAACTGTCTACCCCAGAAACTATACTGTTGTTTTGAAATTTTGCATAGATTCTGGATGTGGTATGATTTTATTGGAGAGTTAGTATGAGCCAATGTAGCTATTGGAGTGGTAGAAAGCCTATCAACCACCTCCTTTTTAGCTATATGCTAATATATTTTGAGGCATCTATTTTTGGGAACGGCCCATCCCAATGAATAACTTATTTATGGGCAGTTAAACTTGAGTTACAGAAGCACAAACAATTTTTTCCCATATCTGCATGTGGAGGGATTCAAAGCCCAGGCTGGAAGTGGGCAACAGCAAACCTCATTAAAAATTGCAACTCAGCAAAAGTGCGATGTAGTTATTACAAAGAACTAATGCCACTGATTATTTTACAGGCAGAAAACTAGTTATAGGCCACAGCTGGGGATAGGAATGGAGGGGAAAGGAAGCATGCCAAGACTGCCAGAAAGAAACCACTTTTTGTTGAGCAAGCTTAAGATGTTCAAGGCAGGCTCCCAGGTCACTGGTGCATGGGCTGTTTGCCCACCTGAGAAGCAGAAATACACCTGCTGGGGAAATACCCATGATGGAAACACTGATAATAGTACCTTGTTGTTAACTGTAGTCATTTTAAATGGCTTAGAAATAGTAGCCATTTAAAAAGCAAAGATATTTCAGGGTGGTTTAGAATCAGAGTAATTTAGGTTGGAAGGGATCTCTGGAGACTGAAGTCCAGCCCTCCACTCCAAGCAGGACCAGCTATAGCAGGTTGCCCAGGGGCTCATCCAACCCAGTTTTGAGTATCTCTGAAGATGAGCATTCAACAGCTTGACTGGGCCCCTGTTCCAGTGCTCCAGTGTTTCATTGTGAAAACTGATTTCCTAATACCTCACTGGAATTTCCTGTATTACAGCCCGTGTCAGTGTCACTCATCCTGTCCCTGTGTGCTTCTCAGAAAACCCTTCCCCCACGCTCCCCCATTTAACTAGCTTACATTGCCATGTTATCACAGCCATGCTGACTGTAATGGAAAGAAAGAACAAGCAGCCTTGTTTCCAAGAGGAGCTGCACATTCCGACTCATATAGTTTTGCAGGGATCCAAAAGGAGAATACAAAGAATACAAAACCAACATCTAAAGTGCAGCATTTTGCATATGTGTCATATTAAATATCAGTAGCAACAGAGCAATAATTTTCTATCTGATTTTTTTCCTGGTTTAAAAAAATGCATATCTTAATATGATATTTAGAATATAACACACCTCCAGATAGACTCTAAATGTTATTACTGACAGGAGTCTAGAGTACACCTTTCCTCCTTTTTATGATTTCCAGTCTAACTCTGTGTTGATACTAGTTAATTCAATTTAATAATGACATGTCTTCAGAAACATAACTTTGTCTTCACATGCTCCTTGACACGTATCATAAGAGAAAGAAGTGCCCTCTCTTGATCATTCTCATAGGCAGTCCTTTGCCTGCCCCACTTCACTGCTGAACAGCTGCTGTGATTTACAGGATAGTTTTTGTGCCAGTTACATAAAATGTGGGGTGGCAAGTTTGTGATTAGTAAAGAATATGTACAGCTGATCACAGTAAAAATCGATTATGCTAAATGTGATAAAATACAGTACAAGACTGGTGCCAGTGTGGTGCTTTGATGAGCCGGGAACAAATGTCTGACGTTTTTCATGTATATAATTTTGCTTTATTTTGTTGCCTAGGATGAGTTTCAAGTCACCTAAATCTAGGTGTCTGGACAGGCACCAGTCTTGAGCATCTCCACACTGATTTTTCTTGCCTACCTCCAAAGATGCTCTCTACCCTCTCCTATGATAAAAGAAGAGTACATACTTGGATTTTTTTTCTTTTTTTTTTTTTTTTCCTTCAGCTGGCCAAAACTAGATAAATAAATCCTGCCCCTAAGCAGTATCTATCCCTTGTGTAATTCCCACCTTCATTTTCATAATAGCACAGCTCTTTTCATACCTTCTATTTCTCATTTGTGGATTTCAAAATGCAGTGGAGACCAGTAGCAATATACCAGTTTCTGGGTGGGAAACTGAAGCATCATGAGCTGAGAGTGGAAGCAGATAATAAGAAACCCATAATTAGAATCTGTATTTTCGAATTCCCAGTGTACTACCCTAACCTCTAGGACAAACTGTAAGATGAGTCCTTTAGGGATTTTTTTTTTTTTTTCCCAGAAATGCTAGAGCTTGGAATTAGGTTATTATATGATAACTTCCATTTCCTTTTGAAATTTTAATTAACCCCCCAGCTTGAAGAATAAAACTGAAAACTCTAAATGTGTAAAGAAAATAAAGGGCTTTACATACAGTCTTTAAAAGAAAGACTATTTTTAAACATAATCTCCTGAGCTTTGAAGAGGGCTTTAGTCATGGCTCTCCCTTCCCCAAATGCCTAAGATTTCACTTTTTTTTCTCCTAATTTTTACTGTCTTTTCTTATGTGTATGCATTTAGCCAGCACAGTATGCTCTGTTTATGCAGTGATGGTGGCAAATAATGATAAATATATTGTAGAGTAGCAGGTCTTTGCACAGAGAGCTGTGGTAGTAGTCTAATCTGTCTAGTCCAAAGATGATTCAGTATTGAAAATCTGGGTGGTCTTGGAGGGGAAGGAAACAATAGCCTGTTTTAAGTAGCTATATTTTAAGCAGACCACCTCCTTGCTTTTGGGGGGGGGGGGGGGGGGAGGGGAAGTAAAAGTGAAATAATTTGATCCGTCATCAAAAGCCAAGCACGTCTGGAAGGGCTCCTTTTCAAAATCTATTACATTTTTCAGTTTGAAAACAAGAGAATCCTGTTGGAATTCTTTATTGGGTTTGGGGGTTTTTGCATGTTTTTTGCATAACAATGCTGCTCAGATACAATGGTGGGAGTCTCTCCTTCTGGATCAATGGCAACTTACAGTAAGGCTCTGCATCTGTTGGTGTGGAATAATTAACAATATGGAGCAGTGCAGGTGCTTACCCCTGAACTGAAGTCAATGCGACCTTTTGTGGGTTTAGAGCTAATTGCAATAATTCTACATAACAGGGCATTATACTGTAGGAAATACCTCTTAAACATTGCAGTTTAGTCCAATGTGAAAGAATTTGGCAGTAAGGCTGATTAGAATTAATGGGTTATGTGGGTCAAAATTGTTTCTCCAGATGATTATCTTAGACTAAAGGTAATAAAATTTTGCTAGTGGTTTTCAGTAACCTGCAAGTAGGTAGATGCTAGCTTTATGCCTAATATACTATGTGATAATGTTCTGTATAGTGTTAAATAATGCTAATTTCCTAAACTTAACAAATATAAGTACAATAAATATGAAAAATGTATCATTCTCGTAACCTAGAATGGTGTTAAAAGGATATAGAAGGGAGATCAGCGAGGTAAACGTTCACTCTGTGTGTGTTCTGGGAAAAAAATCTAGTGAGGAATACATAACTACTTCAATGTGTGTGGGGGGATAAAATGTATGTACTCTTGTTATCATCTCAGCATATGTATATGCTTCATTTCTGTAAAGTGAACTTACTGCTCATAATGCAGCAAAAATCACCATTAAGTGATATCTAAGAGAGTATTTTAGTTAAATGTAAGTCTCTAAACAATGAATTTAATGAATAGGTTTGTTCCTTAATAGCCTCTAAATAAAAAGGAACTTGTCTTGTTTTCTGTTGAAGAACAAATGGTTTCATACATAATAAGCTGCTTCAGGACTTCTCCTTTCTAAACCTTTAAAAGCTGATTTGTTCTTTACAGAAGAAAATTCAATTGCAACTCCCACTGGTGTTGCCCTGCTGCCAACATGCCTAGGGAATGATTAGATGGTACTGCATGTAACTGTACAAGTTGAAGAAAACCTAATGTGTTTTCAGTACTACTTGCTATTTTGCATGTGCATGTATGCAAATGTTATATCGGTAAAAAGTAAACACCAAGATTTCTAGCTGAAGCTGTTTGTAAGCATTGATTAGCTACTTTTTTTTCCTAAATACATGGCTATATCATTGTGTATATTTGGAGTCATTTTAGATACTGTGACTTATTTCCCTGCCTTACTTCATTTTTTTATGTCTCTGCTGGCTGCCTTACTTCATTTTTTTATGTCTGTGCCTGTGATGAGTTTCTGGACAAATAGTGCTATACTTTGGAATCATGCTGTTGTAGCTCAAACATTGTTTTAGCAGAGACTTGAAAGGAGTATATTTACTATTACCTTAACTAAGCTGTAGCCTCTTTTAATTGGCAATATAGTATACTTTGCCACATTACATTTATGAAATTGGTTTAAAAAACATGTTTTTTTCTACTTATTTTTTAATTTGGTGGTCTCTGAAAGAAATATCTGGAACCGTAACTATTCCTGTTTATTCCTTGCTTTTATATTTATTTCTTCCATTTCTTCTATTTCCCTTCCTCAAGGTTTGCGTGCTCTTTTTTATGTACAATATTTAGATTCAGTCCTTTGCTTGAAGTACAATCACTAAATTTTATGGTATCGTAGTAAACAAAGTGATGGACTACAGCCCATGTTATACACTTATTGCATGACTCAAATTTGTTTTTTGAGACAGTGCAAGCAACCCTCAGAAATGGAGAATGGCTTCATGGGGAAGGGATAGAGATGTCCTTTTACAGCTGACTGTCACTTGAGTTGCTGGTACGAAAACAAGAATACAAACTGGACTTAAAAAAGAAAGCAGCCCTCCACCTAGGGAATTGGATAATACGGCACATATTTTCAGATGAGTTTGTGCTATGCTCCCCTCAATGCAATGCAGCAGAGGAGCATTAGGGAACATATATTGCAACAATACAGACTTGGTACACTTTTACTCTCTTCTGGAGCACGAGGAGGAAAGGAATACAAACTGAGTCAGTCTCCCTCTTAGACTGTTTCTGAAGCTGCGCAACTGTGTCCTATTTGCTTGTGAGCTGCATCGACTGCAAATTTAGAAAAAATGACATTTTAGGCTCCTGACAGGGACCAGAGTGGTTTTATTTGCAGAACTCTCCTGCACAAGGCTGTATTTTAGTCCTAAGTAGCAAAGCTCGTGTGATTGAAAAATGTGACATACTGCTAATTGCAACAACACCCAGTTCCTAGCATTTGTAGTGCTTGTCCTGAGGAAATCTGAAAGCACTTCAGTAACGTTACTGACATTGGCCTTCATTTTGAAGATTGGGAAACTGAGGCACAAAGTGGGAAAGTGATATGCCTAGGTCAGTGAGGCACTGGCAGGTCTTAGTCCCCGAGCGTCAGCCCAACACACAGTACAATAAGCCATTAACTTCTGTTTGGCTCATCTGTTGTCAATGAAAGTGTGATTGATTCAAGCGCTCTGTGGGTACATGAGTGCTGTGTGAATGGTCTGTTTGTTCCTATTACGTTATGAAAGATTTTTTTTTTTCTTTAATGCTATTAAATATATGTCCGCATTCTGGAATCAGTCATTGTCTTGTGCTTTTAGTCTTTTGTTTTCATATTGTACCTGATCCATCTCTCTGTTTCTTCCTTATCTGTTAGTTTGATTTTAGAACTTTTTTATGGTTTGACAAAGGTTGATGGATTTCCATAATAGTCTTTATGCTTGCACATTCTTAATCTAAAATCAGTTTTCAACAATAAGGATATGAAAGCTTAATATTAAAAGGTGGAGTAGAAGTTTTCTGTGTATTGTGTGATTTTAAGCCGTGGATAGCAGTGGCAAGCACAGTTGCTGCAGCTCAGACAAGAGAGATGTTTGCCATGTGACACTGCTCAGGGAGGGCAATCAAGGGATGTAATATTACACCCCGCTATAGCCCTATGAACACATGTTAAATAATGGCAGTACTTGGGCAAGATTTTCGGAGATACTTCAAATGGGCATTTAGATTTATATGGCTTTGAAGGCAGTTGACATGCAATTGTTCTGAAACCAAATTGAAGTGGTGGGTATGATCTACGTGGGGTTGGAGTTTATTTCAGTATGCTGCAAAAGGGAATCTGTGAGTAGTGAATGGGGGACTGGGAAACCATGTATTCTTCACTGATATAAAAAAAAACCCAAACCAAAACAAAACCAAAAACCAGTCTTATTGCTGCTCATCACGAGAATGCACTTCGAAAATCTTTTAAGTAATTCCAAAAGAAGTAAAAAGACTTTCATCTTTCATCATTTGTCCGTCAGCATAACTTTTGAACCAGTCCTACACACCCCTCATCTCTTTTTGCAAGAGTGTTTGGACCCTCTCTATACACACCTTCTCATGAGCTATGGAGAATCATTGACTTCAGTGGCAGCATGCATTTTACTAGTGAGACACTGTGGAGAAAAAATAAATTGAAGAGGCATTATGTAGGCTCTTGGTATTTGGTTCATTTTTGTCATGAAGATCGAATAGGTGGTAAATTTCAGTTTTAAAATAATTTTACCTTTGAGATACTGAAATGGGGAGAAAAAAAGCATCTGTATAATCCTTAAATTGCTGATAGAGGATTTTTATGCTTGGGTGTTTTTTGTGGGTTTTTTGTTGTTTGTTTGTTGGGGGTTTTTTTAATATGCAATTTTACAAGAATGACTAATACCCTCAGAAATCATGGGAACAAATCAAGCATTAGAAATTTTGTCCCAAAGGATGACCTTCCTAAGAAAATGTATGAAAATGCCTGACATAGGAATTTATGATAAAAATGACTTCTCATAGTTATGACATTGTCCCTCTGATCCTAAAGTCTGTGTACTGGATGTAGCAAGCAAGATTGGATTTTGTTTGGTTGTGGCAATACATTGCTGCTGTTACTGCTTATCCTTCATGCAGCTTGTTAGAGTAGTTATTCTGTTGTTCTGCTGCAGCATTAACTTAGCTCTAAGTATACGGTATGCCTCCTGCTTACCTGCAAATTCCCAGTTAGAATGGATGTTGCATATTGTGCTTTAACGCAAAAGTTATCTTCATATTGTCAAGTCACTGGCAAACCTTTACATGCTAGGATTGGCTTCGGCATTGCTAAAAATTAAATTGATACTATGCCAAATTCATTCATGCCATAACATCATTGACTTCAATGGCATTACACCAGATCTGAGTTTAGTCTATTGTGCTTCTGTTGCTTGGTTTTTCCAGGCACAGATACAGGAAGGAACAGGGTGGATATAGAATAGTTGATATCTTCTTTGCCTTTCCCATGATTCATTTTCCGGGTAAATTAGTTTCATTGAAGGAAATGATATAACTTAGCAGATCCCTGGCACAGTTCTTCACACAAACAAAACACATTGCGGAAAAAAAAATCTTTGTCCATTATAGTTTGACAGCATTGTGTTCACTAACCATGTCTGACATCTGAAAACATAATGGGGCCACTCCATGTGAAGCAAGGAAGGAGCAAAAAAAGCATTTCAAATAGGATGGCAGTGACCAAATAACTTTTCATAATATGTTTTTTTGTTTGCGTTCTTTTAGATGTTTTATAACATTGTGGTAATCTTTACAAAGCCCAACCAAAGAGCTTACACAATAGTTTTGTTTGGAGTATTGTCAGTTAAAGCAGGACACAAAGTAGAAAAATAGGCAAATTTAGTCTATGCAGCAAATTTGGTTTAACCTGATTATTGTTACCATCATGTCTCGCAGAAGGATATTAAGAAGAGGGAAAGCACCTTAGTCCTGGATTCTACCCTGTGGCCAAACAGTAAAGTGTGAATTGTGAACCTGAAAATGACATTTTGGAGAATAGCTCTTCATATTTTACTTATTTGTTTTCCATTCATAATTTCTTCAATAGCTCTTGGAGCTGGCAGAAAAAAGGAGGACAAACTTAGTGTTCATCCTATCTCTTCTGTAGGCACTCATCCTTCTCTTTGGCTCTGTAAATGAAGCTTGCTTGTCTTACCTCATTTCAGGTTGCTGCATGGTATGTCCTTTTCCTGGCCTTTTGCATTGACTGTGCTGCTCTTTGAATCGGTGCACTTGCTCCTTCTTTTCTACTACATAGCTACCATAGATACTTGTCTTTGCTTGTTATTTGTGTTCTGTTCCCTTTTGGCAGCAGCCTGCTCTTGCACTGGATAGGTCTAACATGAAACTGCTCTTGGGGACATGATCTTCTCCCTTGCATCTTTGTCTCCATTGCTTACTAAAGAGATTCTCAAATGAGCACCCACTGAAGTTTCTCGCATGCAGCTTTCCATACTTGGCTGGAGCTCATCGTGAAGATCTTCAGAACTGCTTCATTGCTCTCCTTCACATCCCTCCTTTAAACTGTCCTTCATCATGAAGCCTATGGAAAACAGACTTTGTAGGTGGCTGCTGGGCTGACCCACACTGCTCCCACTTTTTGTTTTCTTGGACTTCCATCTCTCCAAATCTAGCTCCTCTCCTTCCCTATGGATAATATTTTACTAAAAGGAAGGACTATCCTTTTGCTCTTCACTCTGTTTTTGACAACAGTGAGATCTTGATCCATGGCTAAGGCAGACAGTAAGTCATCTTACTTGTATTTGTTAGCATGTTGCATTAAGGAAGGACACAATGGAAGGGTAAGGAGAGCAACGCTCAGAAAAAGTGCTAAATTAGAAAAGTGGCTGAGGTATCAGGACCAGTCCTTTTAGAACTGATGCCACATGGCACCGTGCCTTGCAATAGGATTTATTTCAGAACTGTTTTTCTTAATTGTTCTTTCAGTTTCAGCGTCAGCGCCCTGAAATATCTATCTCCAGTGCTCGTGAGAGAAAATTCTTTTGTGGTTTAGAGTTGGCATGCAAATCTTAAAATTAAAACAGACTGGTAGTTAAGCAGCTCTTGAAAACAGCACTGCTTTGAAGTAAAATTCTGTTCTTCCTGCAACCCTGTTCATTTAACATACAAGGACAGGTTTGAGCGCAGGAGAGACCAGCCATGACATACAGCAGTACAGATAAGAATTAGTGGGGGTTTCTTTCGGATGGGAGAGGTGGGGGAAGAAGAGCAGTGGCAGAAATTTTGATTTTAGATTCAATTTATGCCCACTTTCCCACTTCCTTGATCTGGTTGACAGGAAACTGGTGGAACTCCCTTTAAAACTGTGTTTTGGGGATGGGGCACCCCATGTGCTTCTGAGGTTGCACAAAGCCATTCACTAAAACCCTTCACTATCCTTTCTCCACTGGTCCCTCGATGAGAACTGCACATTCTTGCTGATTGCCGTTGTACTCTGAAGTAACCATATGTATTATTTCTTGTGAGATTAATAGCTCTGTTTTGGTTTTTTTCCCCCCCCTTTTTCCCTGGCATTGTCTATATATGAGTATACATCATTACGGTGGTAGGTTCTTCCTTTATAATCTGTCAATATTCACTCTATTTGAATCTAACATATTACAATCATATATTGATTTTTAGGAGTGGTATTTAAGTGTGTTGCTCTTTAAGTTCACTGTCAAATTTCACAACCCAGTGAAGTAGCACAAGTGTCTAGGAACTATTCTAACTATTCCAGAAAATGCCACAAGCCAAATCCTGTTCTGTTTTATACCAGTGTAACACAGAAGTTAAGGATTTGCTGGTTTAGCATGGATTTACACTAATGTCATAGATGCCTTTGGTTCTTTGGACTTTGCAAAATTATGCTGCTATTAAATGAAGCATACTAATAAAATAGAGCACAAAACAGAAATAATATCTCTCAGTATTATTTTTTACATTCTTTTCTAATAAGTGCAAATAATAGTGATGGATCTGTTTATGAAAAAAGGAAAAGTCACATGAAAACAATTAATGCATTTTCTTTTTTTTTTTTTTTAATCAAATTGTCTTTTCATAAAGCTTCATTGTGCTGACAGTGCTTTAAAAGGGAGGGGGGAAAAGCCCTAACAGAATACAGAACTCATCCTCTAGCTTATTTTGTTATTTACTGCCTATGAAAATCGAGGATTAGAATTTTCTTTGTGGTGGAGATAGAACTTAATGGTGCATATGACATTGCAGTTTACAGGAGCTTAACTGTCAGGGGGAAGATCTGTAGCACTTTCTTATCGAGCAACAGGGCATTTGTTTAGTAGCAGGAGAGCATCCAGTGTAGCATCAGCTATGCCTTCCCCAACAGGTGGGCAGCCAAGAGGGCTGCTGAGTTTGCTCTTGGACTGTGACAGGTGAAAAATGCTATTTAATGAGTTTTCTTCCCAGTCAATTAGCAGAAGGAGGGAGCTTTCCCATCTGTGCCTGACACAACCAGGGTTTGCCAGTTGCCACATTTCCTTTGTGAGAGTGATGGGCAATTCATAGAATGAGGTAGTGACAATGACTTTGCTGGCTGCAGTCAGTCTCACTAACTGCTCTGTTCTGTTTAATCTCAGGGGTTTTTATTAAATACTTCCCACTAGTGAAAAAGGGCAATGTGGAAGAAGGGTTCTCACTAGGACAGTGCAGTGCTGTATGTGGGCTACGGATGTCTCGCAGTAAAACAAAGAGAATAACAACCAGCAACTCTCAGGCTGTACTTAACATTCTCATTTATACATGTAATGTATCAATAAGAGATGTATTTTGTTTGGATTGCTTACTATCTGCAGGAGCTACTGGTAAATGTTATTTTTGACTACTACTGGCTTTCTCAAAGAAGTATGTTATACCTGCATCGGTAAAATATACATAAATCCTTCTGAAGTTTTTATTAATCTTTTCCCACCCTTTTCCTTTTAGGGTACCCTAGTAAAGAAAATTTCAGTCTGATACCAGAAAGCACAAAAAAATTCAGTAGATCACCATTCACATGAATGTAATGTGCCTTCCTCTCTGCAGATTCTCTTCTTAATTTAAACAGAATTTTCTAATTGCATATTTTATTCAGTCCTAGATGCTATTAATCCGTCTAATGCACAGACTTTAAATTTCTTCACACATCAGTTCTGCTGAAGTAATGGAAATTAGAGCACATTAACATATCACATCCTACTGCTGATACATTATATTACTTGCAGTGATACATAGAACTTTCACAGAGGAAAGGGCAAGATGGGTAGCTATGCTTTCTGTACAGCAAATCAAAATCTCTTTGCAGGTTTTCCTGCAAAGTAAGGTTCTTACAAGTATATAGCGTTCGGCTAAGAATCTATATATTGGATGGTATTCAATTGCCTGGTAGTGGTATTATTGCTGTTACGTACACTCTTAGTATTTATTTTTCACTTTCCAAAAACTATTTTTGTCTTAAAATCTACTTGAGCAATTTTATTTCATATGTTTTATTGTGGGTTTATAAACTAGCATAAATACAGTTTTGAGTAGAGGGAGTTGCTTTGTTTTTCTTTTTCTTTTCTTTTATTTTAAATCTTCAATTCTGTGAAATACAGTCGCCTTGGGGATTCCTTTGAAAAACCTGATAATGAATGTAAGATGTGAGTGACTGGTGTGTGATTGTGTTGATGTTTTCCCTTCTCTTGAGCCCAGTTTGAAATTCAGCTCTGCACAGCAGGGATTGTCCTCAGCCACATATGACTATTTTGAGGATTGTGTGCTCGAGTAGCTGTGCAGGCTTTGGGCAACTGGCAGCAGTTTGTCATGGCTGCCTTAAGGCTAGTAAACCTTAGGGATTTTAGGCACTGTCCCTCTCTGTCAATCAAGTCTGTTTCACTTTTTAATGTAATATTATATATTTTCAAACAAATGGTATTCATTCTACAGTAGGTGCAAAAATACCAAAAGGCAAAATGCATAATGTAGGGGGTTTACCTATTTTCCCCTGGCTGTGTCACTGAAGATTATTTGCTCTGTGATATAATTGTTCATATTTAAATCATCAAGCTAGCTTGCCTATTTTCTCATTGTTTTATTTTGATTGAGTACTTTGATGCTGTGAATCCTGGCTGCATTTAATTCATTATAATCATGTGAAACTAAATCCTGAATGGCTTCCAAATGAATATTATTTAATTTTCTTTGGCATTCACACAAGCAGCTTCTTTGCCAGCTGAGTAGCAAGTATAGACACGTTTTTCACTTCTGTGTGACATGGTCAGATTGTAGAGCTATTCTCTTTTGCATTTCCAAAGTACTGAATATGCTGTTCTGAATATTATTATTAATATTTTTCCTTCCTTTTAGTCCCAAAATGTGAAAGTATATGGTGTTAACAGTTCTTTCAGTGCTGTACAAGATGAAAAAGGGAGTTTCCACACTTAATAGCCAGGTACTATGCAAAGGTGATCAGACATACTGAATGTCCAGGAAGAATAATTTGATGTTTATTTGTGACACATTTTATAATATTATTATATAATATGGAAAAAAGAAAAAGACATTTGTATGGCTTTATGTGTGTAGCCGTGCTATTCAATTGCAAAACCTCACGTTGTAATGTTGACAGGACTTCCAACACTCCAAGTGAATTAGTTTTGATTTTAGGCTTCTTTTTGTCCCTTGTTCCTTCTTGGGCAAGTCAGTAAATGTGGTTCACAGTCTTTATAGGTAACTCATACTAAAATGTGGGAATTTTGATTTCAACAAGTTAGTTGTAGAAAACAAGTTAGAAACAAATAGTTCTCAAATATAAGTGATTTCAGGAGGAGGCTGAGATATTATCTTTTATTGCCTGATGTGGTAGGGGAATCAGTGTGGCTTTCAAAGGCTTTTTTGATTGCTGAAGTCCTACAAATATTTGCATGTCTCAAAGGAGCAGGCAGCCAAGAAGTCAAAGGTTGCTCACAGTGAGCTGATGGAGCTGCACTGCTAACCGTGGTGCGCTAGAAGCAAACCAACAAAACCCATCCTCTGCTGGCTTCTCCCAGTGGAAATAGGCACAGAGTCTAAACTGTGGGGCTTTGCAGCATATTTCTGCAAAGAAAGGGCAATGTAGTTCCTGTTCTGTGGCATCCCCATCATTTTCACAACCCATGAAGCTCGCATACTTGGACTTTGGCCCCATTTTTTTTTTCCACCTTTTGAGGATTGTTACCTTATTGTAGAAAGATGAGTTTGTTTGGGTTTTTTAATGAAATACAGGATCATCAATCATCCCCTACAGCAGATTATATGATGAGCAACAGCTTTCATGATATGATGATAGGGCTAATGCCAGGTTGCCTGTCGCTTGCCTTCCTGTTGAGTCTGAGAATGGGTAAGTCCCTAAAGCCATTGCTTAAAAAAGGGAAATGGTAAAAACCCTTCATAATAGACTCCATGTGGGACAAAATCCAGAGACTTTGTTCAGAACGTAGCGGTCATCCTTTAATGATGATTAACATGGGTCCTCTGGTCACCTTAGTACATGTTGCTCCTATGAGAGAATGTCTTCCCTTCTACTCACTTAGTTTAGTTTTTTAATAGGGTTTGAATACATAAGAACTGCAGCCTGCATTGCATGTATCTGAGTGGTACGAACATCAGCGCATAACAGGAACCAAATGGGAATCCAAAGAATCCAAAAATGAAGTTGCAGTCAGTCCCAATAGGAAAAAGGGAAATGGAGGAAAGGCTTAAATCTCATGAGGTGTTGGAGACAACTCTTGTATCCCATTTCAGTGACAGTAAGGAGGGGTTAAATACAACATACTGTGCTTGCCCGTCTTGTGTTCTGCAAATCTGACCAGACATTTGATTTTTAGAACCCTTGGTTCTGCTTGCCGGCCCGAGACCTGAATTTCCTGAGGGACATGCTTAAAAGTGTTTACATTTCCTGTAATCATATTTTTATTTTTGAAGCCTTTTTTCCTTTGTAATTTCCGTGCTGTTATTACTCTGTAACCTATTCAGTCACCTAAACACTGTGCATTCTGCAAAACTTTGACCTGGTATTCATCAGGCTGTCAGACTCCCACGGTACAATTACAGAATGCATGAGGGAGGTTTAAAAATGATTTGGTCCCCTTTTTAACAGTTTTACATATGATTAACTACTAGCTGTCTCAAAATG
Organism: Fulmarus glacialis; assembly: GCF_000690835.1. Taxonomy (NCBI): domain Eukaryota; kingdom Metazoa; phylum Chordata; class Aves; order Procellariiformes; family Procellariidae; genus Fulmarus; species Fulmarus glacialis. Next base: position 18,558 of record NW_009201348.1, read on the forward strand.
CTGCTGTAAGCACCATCTTTATATTCCACCAGAGATGTGCTCTCGGGAGAACAGTGAGACATTTATGGTATTTGGGTGGGAGGGAGATTAGAAAGTGTAAAATAATTTCTTACTCATAAACTCCCAGAAAATTGTCTTTTCATTTTGTAACAAAACACTTAGTTTCAATAAAGATATACATTAGTGGACTGCCAGAAAACAGCACTACGTTTCTAGTCCTTATTGAAGGATAGCAGTGAAATAATCAGATGTTTTTGGAAATTGTTTCTCACAAATCTTTGGATCTTTATTTGTGGGAATTCTAGTACTGAGCCCTTTCATTTATATTCCCCTCTCATCATCTCACTTTCATTAATTCAGTCTGCTTTTGTTTTCATTTAAATTGCAGAACATTAAACAACAATGATATGTTACACTCGGATGGCAGTGCCATCTTTCTCCTGAAAGTAGAAAGACACACAGCCCAAGACCTAAATCTTCCTCTGCCACAAAAGAATAGATGGTCCCGTAGAAAGACCAGGTCCCACTCAGCCCTGACCACCTGCTTCCTTTACACTCTTGTGTTGTCTTACATGGAAGATACAGTCACAATCTGTGGCTGTGTCAGTCTTTGCAAGATTCTAGGTGATGGCCCTTCTCCATAGCCTACCTGGTCTTTGGCATGCTTTTGTAAAGAGCTCCCTAGTCTGAATTAATTTTATGTGTGGAAAAATAATGGAAGAGTGATGGATGCTATGGAAGTATTAGAGACCTCTTTCTATCTCTGAAATTTCACCTTTCGTATGTAAAGCTACATGGAGGCGAGATGATCAGGGCACAAGGATGTTAGGACAACTCACAAGCTTTTCCTGCGATTCAAATGATTGGCTTTTTTCCAGTTCTCTTTCTGGAGTTGAGCAGCTCACTTTGAGCTGGATCATCAGGCTGCAGCATCACATTTGCTCAAAACTTGCCTTGTGGATTTAAATTCTTCAGGCTTAACGCTGGGAATGGAGGTAGAATTACCTTTACAAATTACATCAAAGACACAAGGTACAGAGTCTGGAGATCATGTCCTTGGGCACGGAGGTGATTGTAATTAAATCCCCATCTATGTACCACGCTTATATTATGGATCTTAGTCTTACAGTCTGACCTCTGGAAAACCAGCCTGCAACACATCTGGTAACAATTGCTTAGAGATCTTCAATATCTATAAAGCACGCTTTTGATATAGCTCCACACAGTTGGGTAATATCTGATAAACTGAGGTACAGGTGATATTCCCAGTGAATAATGAGCCTCCTTCATTCATTATAACCCTTATTTGTTTATTCTCTCTATTTTTAAAAATGAGAAAGAATTGCCGTATTTACTGACATTATCACTGTTTAATTTTATTTAAAAAATAATACACAGTCCATTCTTATGCCATCTAATTCTGCACGAAAGCAGAATGTTAGTAAGTTTAGTTTTCTAGATGGCTAGTTTTCTAGATGGCTTCAGACTTTTTCTTCCTCTCTGGTTGAATCAGGTTCCTGTTGTTTTCACTTAACACCCAGGATTCAACGGCCTAAACTAATGGACCTGTGTGTGTCTCTTCCAACAGCTCACATCAGTACCCAGTTAGCTGAGTGCTGAGCAGCTGGGGATTCTTTCACTAGTGACTCTGCCCAGCATTTTTTACGGGGTGTACAATACCTGGCTGATCTGTGGATATCTTTTTAAATTGGGAACATTTTAGATGGACAGAATAGATTTGACAAAATACATACTTTTCTAAGGGAAGTTCAACCAACTAATTTTTTTCTCTTTGTATTTATGGATTTCAGAGTATATGGCCAGACTTCAAATAGCTGATCAGCTTGCTTAACAGGAAGAACTTGCATAAAATTGCAGTCATGTTTCTACACTTGCTTCTTTCAATGCAATAGAAATCGCGAGAGATGCGATATGTGGATGGCGTACTCAAAGCAATAGCTTGAGGAAATGGTCACAACTAAGCACTGTTGCATTTACCAGCCTTAGAAAGAAAGATAATACAATAATCAAGGTGTGAGATGCTGTGGGCTTGCATGAGCATTGTAGCCATGTGGATGGATACGAAACAGCCCTATCTTCCTTCCTTCTCCCAACAACCCAGACAGCTCATTCTGCCTCCTTTTACTTGCACTGGTGCCTCAGTTTGTAAATCACAGAACTAAAAAAAAAGCAAACCCAAAATCAAACGAAACCAAAAAAACCCCCAAAGCCACAAATGCTACATTCAATTACAAAGAACTAGAAACTATTTTGCTATACTGTCTTTCCATGCTTACATGAAAAGTAAATCTCTGTGGAATTATGTAATTCTTTTTTTTATTATTTTTAAATAAAGGATCATACCAATTATGAGGTCTTCTATTCAGTTGTTTTCTTCATTTGTAATACAATACATATTTATAAACTAGTAATACATATTTATGGATTGCTTCTATGACAGCAAGTATTCCGTAGTTTGTATAGAAAGTGGTTCACAGGGCTCTACTATGTAATTTTCAGAGCTCGTGGAAAAATAACAGTATCTGTAACCTTCTTTTGAAGAGATACAACCTTAGCAGATTTCACTGTTAAATTTAAAAAATTTAGAGCATGCCTGTATAGCTACTAAGGCTTTGCTTTTGCAACATGGCAGGAATTCAATTGCCCTGAAAGAGATTTTTTTTTTTCTTTTTTTTTTTTCTTTTTCCCCTGCCTCCCCAAAGCACAAGAAATGGAGGAAGAGTGAAGTGATGTAGGTAATTTGTAGCCTTCCCACTCACAACATGTAGTACAGTCTGTTATGTTTGGGAGGAAGCCTGTGGACCAAACAGAAACATTGCTCTATTTTGGGGTATGAAGCTGTCCTCTGGTAGCTGGGGGAAGGAGCTGATGTGAGTTACGGAATATCCTCTGAGCAGTTTAATACATCTAGGAGACATAAAGGTCACTTTTGCTTTTTCGTTCTCCTGGACGGAGTCTACTCTGCTGTACTTCTTAATTCATCCAGCACAGGATATAGCTGTTGATTTTTGTGGTCCCAGTTAAACAGAACTAAGCTTGCCAATCAGAACCAATCACTTTTCATACATGTCTTTATGGCTGCTTTCTTAAAATTAGCATATTTTAGAAAGTGTCAGACAAAAAATGACTGGAGAACAAAATAAGCAAGTCTCTAGGAAATTGTTACAGGAAGGAGTTGTGCCTGCTTTTTAAAAGCAGGTAGCAATGGGAAGGAGTCATTTCCTAGACTTAAAATGTTCTGCCATCATAGCATAATATTACTGATCACTGTAACTTTTGTGTTTCACTTCCACACGGAAAAAACTGGGGTTGTCTGTTTCCTCAGTTGATTCATGCTTGTAGCGCGATCATCTCTGCCTCAGGGCTCGGTTCAGCGGCCAACAGCATGTCTCCCACGTACAAAGGAGTTAATCAAAGGTTTGGATTACTGTGGGTCTTAGTTGCTCAGAATACACATCTTCTGTCAAGTGAATCTAAGTTCACATAGCACTTTAAAAACAGCTTTTCCTCTTGCAGAATGAGGAATATATTGCATACATATCTTCAGGGAGCTGGGCACTTCTGCTTGTGCTGAAGCTCACACTGAGTGAGTGGAGAAAGCGAGAAAGACAAAAGCCTATTTCTTCATCTCTGCTCATCTCTAAATTATGAGTCTTGTAATGTCCCAGCTTCATGTTGGGACAAGTCGAGACCACACAATAATTCCTCCTACTCCTGTTGCCCTTTTTTTTCATCTTTTCCCTGCACCCACATGCACTCAGGTCGTGTGCCCTGCAGTTCAGATGCAGTCTTTGTGCCTAACAAGCCCCAGTGCTGATGGGAATCTCCAGCTGCCTTGTTACTGCAGCACCAAAGGAGCTAACCATAGGACTACAAAACAAATTTTATTATACAGAGAGAGATTTTTATATTCTGAAACCTTGTATATCTGCTACATCTTGAAAATTTCACCTTTTAAGCTCTATTTTTGTGATTTTTCTATAGTCTTTTTATTATTACTTTAATGATAAGTGCTTCTATTATTTTTGTAGAGGCTTTGCTACACTACTGCAAAAATGTTCGAAGGGCAAAGAGAAGTGCTTTAAAAGAGATCTGAACTTTACAGGTGCTCAGAATCCTCTTGGTAAAATAATTTCTATTCAGCTTTACCAGGGTCCATACTAGTGGGTTTGGAAGATCTTCCAGCTTTGAACGTTCTTGGCAGTATTGGAAAGTTAAGATTTTGGAGGCTGCTGAAATCTTGTGCTGTTTCAGTAAAAGTCATATGTGGAGATCACTTTGCTTTGCTAATTTGGGAGGATAACTGAGGACACCGTTGCAGTTTTGCCTTTGCACTGCGTAGTCCTCGTTGTCTAGAAATAAGGACCTTCACGCCAAGGGGAAGAAGGGAGAAGCTTTCTGATGAAAATTCCAGAGAACCACAGTCACTGTATTTTGTTCAGAGGACATAAGTGGAGATAATATTTCTTCCCAAAATTTACAGCCTGTCTTATGTGGCTGATGATTGTAGACAAAAGTAAGAAACAACACAACAAACTAAAACTACATAATTTAATATCCTTGACTGCAGCAGTACGAATTTGATGGATTTGAAAATAGAATTTCCTTGTGTCGGGGCTTGGCCCACAGTCTGGGAGCATAATGCCTCATACTAAAACCATGGCTACTAAACTGCATAAGGTAAACCAAGCTGTGATTCCCAGCAGTGTTTCAGGTATTGGCATCCAGACAGGCAGAGAGCTGAAGTGAGCGTGTATACCTGCCAGTCAGCAAAGGAATTCATAGCAAGGCTGAGGCATTAAAGAGAAATATAGAGACAGATATTTTTTGTTTCCTATCACTTTCAGTTAACGTTTCAAATGGATCTGTACACAAGCTTGGTGGTTGTTTAAGTTCTCTTATTTCTTATAGGCTGTAATAAGGGATTTCTGCTCTTTGTCTCCTTCCTTTCACTTTCGTAACTGAATCTGTTGCATGTAGCAAGAATGAAGAGTTTTATAGTACTAGAAAATGTTCAATGAGTTTATGGTGCCAGTGCACTCCAGATAACCAGCCGATACAATCCTCTGCTGAGAATGATACTCTTTCGTTGCCACTGTGTTTTCTTAAGGCTTTCTGACTCTGTCATAGTAGCTGTGCTACATGAAACTCATTTCCATTTTAAACGATTCACCTTAGTGTTGGTAATTCAGCAAGGTTAGTTAGTCTTAATGGTCGCAATATTATATGCTCTCTCACCCTCCCTGTCCCCCTCTTCCCCCCCCAGTTTATATTCACTAATGTTGTCATCTATATTTTTGCTTAGTGTTTGGGTTTATGTTTATGGGTGGGGATCCTGTGACCTAATCATCTGTGGTGTACACATCCACATGTGAATTCAGCTACCTTTGCAGTTCATAGAAGTGGTACTTGGAGAAAATGATTCACACATTCATCCTCTGACAGATGTCTAGAGCTGGTCAGGTGAATCACAGCCCAGAAATGCCCTTCTCTCATGGTGAGTCTAGGCAGCTAGCCAAGATGCGGATGTCTGCGTTGCAGAAGTCTGAAGCTGTGTCCTTAAAATAAAATCTCATTGCTTTCATTTCCTGAACCATGCAAGCTATGGTATTAAGCTATTTAGATAATTGTGCGAAAAAGTTTACTTTCAGAGTCTGAACTTCAAGAAAATCATTTAAAATGATTGCAGATGAGAAAGTGCATTTATTTAAAATGATGGTTAAGTAATATTGGTATTTCCTTTATTTGTTTGATTTCTGTGAGAAAAGTAGGACTTGAACCGTATATATAATATACAAAATAATTTTTGCATATTATATGGAATATGTTGTAGGCACGTAGAAACTTTTGTTCAATGACTGTAAAGGCAGATGCTCCCTCTAGTGCCTAAGACTATTCTCTTGTAATGGCAATAGCTTTGTTGGGCTTTCTGCCATGTTTTACTATCCAGTTGCTTGAGTCCCTCAGGTATCAATCTTAAAATGTAATATGAAACAGGGATAAAACCTTTAGTATTGCATGTCTCCTGCATCTTTGCCCTTCAGTGTAGCAGAGGGAGTCAGGTACTGTGTTAGGATAAAACATATGGGAAAGTTAATCTAAATACATTCTTTTAATTAAAGTTTTTTATAGCCTATCAGGTCAGTAAACTGTTCCTTCAAATTAAACGCCATCTGGGAAAACCGTGGTACTTGTGAGCATTTCTGAACCTAAGGAGGGTTCATTGTGTACATGGAACATGAGGGATTCAAAAAGTACCTGGACACTGATCTGAAATAAAGGTCATTGTTCCCTTTTTTGGTATTTTTGTTAGCTGATGTTTTTAATATGGCTATTGAAGGTAGCAGACTAAAGTTAGATGACATGTTCTAAACCAGTATATAACATCACTGTGTAGAAGGAAGAAATGCCTGAACTATCTAGACAGCCATATACGCTGTTTAGTGAGAGGATGTAAGCTATAAGTATCTATGCTAGCATCTGGGAGGAAGAGAAGGGAGAATGGAGTATATTTGTGTGCCATGTGAGATGCCCGAGGATGCATATCTTCTTTGCTTTTTAGGCTATGGCTGTATTCATGCCGGCACACAGTCCTTTCTGAAGGCAGCCTTTCGATGCTGTGTGCGTTCTAAAGTTTTTAAATGTTATTTTTAAAAATATGCATTCTACAGTTTTGTGTGTATCTGTAAATCATGCTTAAAAATAAATTATGTTAGAAATAGTATGCGTAGGGAAAAAATATGTATGAATCAATGTATGTTCCTAGCAACATTCCATGATAAATTGTAAAATCCAAGGTTATGGATAGTACTGCAGTAATGCATTGCCTACACCATTGTCAAGCTCTCGTAGATGTGACAGCAGAGGGTTTTAAGGGGATTTGAGGGAAGAGAATAGGTAGGGGTTTCTGAAGAAATTTCTCCTAAGTATGATGGTGAGTGAATATTCTTGTGCTTTGTATTTATCCTGACTAAAAGCTGACTGAAATGGTGAGCTTTTAGTTTGAGGGATTTTCTGTTATTTCTGTAGGTAGTCTGTGTGTCCCTTCTCCCTTCTTTTCCTTCCCCCAATCTTTCTCCCCACAAGGAAGACAAATGGAAAATCTATTGTAAAGGCTCTGTGGACATCAGCATTCAAACCCAAGAAAAATGTATACAAGTAAAATGCATGTTCTACTTAGGTGCACTGGGAATATCAGTAATATTTTTCATTCTGTAGCTTGCATTTATACAGCTGAATGGAAGAGTGATGCAGTGCAATTTGAAACAGCGGCCAGCAGCAGCCTCTCTTCTTTCCTGGATCCTTGAATCTTCCTCTTTCCCAGGGGAAGGGAGTGAGGAAGTGTCCATGTGTTTTAGCGATCTTTCTTTTCAACATGTACCAATATGCAGTGTAAGAAAAAGTAACTGAAAGTAATTAACTATGCTTGATTACATTTTAAAGTAGCCTGAAACTAGAGCTGAGTACAAAACAAAAACAAAAAAATCCAGTAACTTGTTACAATTATAACTGATTGTCTATTAAAAGTTACTTTCTCAGCATTGCCATTGGCAAAGCCATTTGCCTGCTGTAAAGATTCCTTTTCTCCTTGTGGTGGCATTTTATCAGCATTAGTGGGTATGACAGTAAACAGCAAAATCATGTCATTTAAGAGCTAGACTCCACTCCGTGAAAAGGATGCTTCTTAGATTACCTCTCTTAAATTCTGACAAGATATGTTTACATCCTATTTGATGTCTCCATATGCCTTTAACCACTTGGAAGTTTAAATGCTGTGCACTTACTCTTTTGTTTCCAGCTGTGTGTTGTAGATTTTGTCCAGTAAAATGTTCCACTTCTCTGCTTCAAAATCGCTAGGTAGGCTAAACCTTTAGCCGACTGAGTCTACATTTTATTGTGGTTTTTTGGGTGGTCAATGACCTGCTCAAGAAGGGCACATCTTTCCTAGGAGAGGAACTTGGTCCCTAACTTTGTATTGTGTGCTACATGATTACTTTTGCTGAGGTTCTCTCAAGAGAAATGCTGTTTCTTGGCAATTGCAGTATAATGTCAGTAGAGACAGATATGGTTCAACAGAGTCATATTCAGGAATTTTAAAGATCAGGTAACATGTCAACATCCTGAAATACAGTATAGAAATGATTGCATGCGAATATCACATTTCTTTTCTTTGAGGAAACGGGAAGGAATTTATCCATCATGAGCATTTGCATTACTGCTTCAAATACTGGATTTTTTCTTCAAGCTGCGTTGAGTCAGCAGGATGTGGCCCATCCCTACCGTTCCCTCCTTGCTGCTTCTTCCTTCTAAGACTACAGCAATTAGCTGATAACCTGTTGGAACAGCAAATTGTTACTCCCCCTCCTGCTGGCTCTGGCTTAAGGAGGGAAAAAAAAGGAGGATAAGATTTTGGATGTGAAATGCTGAATTATCTCCTTTTTTATCTGATGATCAGCCCTTGTATATTCAAACCGAAGATACGGGTGCTATTTTAGAAATGTTTAATGAAGTAGACTTTTTATTGTAATCTATCCTTAATGTTGTCTTATAACCATTGCTGTTGCAGAACCAAGATGCTCAGGCTTGTGATCTTAGGCCTGTTTCTGCTCTACTGCATGTGATTAGCTTCGTGCTTCTTAGTTAAAATTGTGATGTTCATTTAGAAATTACTAAGAACAGAAGTGCACAGCATGATGCTGCACTGATGCAGTTATTATTATAATTTCTGTCTAAACATCAACCGCTATGAGATTCAAACTTTAACAAGTTAGATTTATAGTTTTGGTTTTATTAGTAAAGGGTAAAGTCTGCCCTGACACTCTAAAAAAATGCTTTGGCTTTTGGTTTTTATACTATCTAGTAGTTTATCAGGTAAGGATAGGAGAATTTCATGTAGCTGAATATATATTTTTAAAATGACTGTTTCAGTAATTATTCCTTGGAGCTATTTTATTTTTGCTTCCCCAGTCCTGGGAATGTCTGAGCAGTGGGGCACTGACCTGTCCTGTAATTCTGTCATGAATTCAGGTCCCATCATAGCTATTCTGATTTATATCGCTGCTGAAGTTCAACCAAGACCTCGACCATTTACATGTCATGTAGTGAATTTTTTCATGTAGTTTTTGTTTTGTTCAAAAAAGGTGACTGTTGACTTTCTTTAAATTGTAGAATTCTTAATGTTTTCTGCCAGTTCTGTTGTTCTAAGTTAAAGTCTTCCCCTAAATGCGTTTGTGCACCATGTGAAAGCTGATTTTTCTATTATGCAACATGAAAGCAGAACTTAGCTTGATTTCGTTTCATTCTAATAGTGACCTATTTGACACAGTTTGCAGTTTGCCTTTTTATAGATATAAATTCATAGCTTGCGTCTTATATCTTTGTATTTCATCTGGATTTTCTCAAGATAGCCCTACTGGAAAATGCTATCTTTGACAAAAGAGCTTTAAGATGCTAAAGCTACTGCCTGTATCAGACCTACATTTTCTGCAAAATGAGGCAGCCATAATAATGAAATAAAATCTCATCAAACCTTTAGCATTACCCTACATGCCTAACTTAAAACTATAAAATAAAGCCATTGCTATTTCTCTCAGTTTTCTTTTGTAACAGTTTATCATATCAATAATCTCGTTTACACCATTTAGCTGGCATGTGCTACCAGGGGTTATCTTTTAAGTGTAAATCAAGCTTTTTGAAATGTTGCGAAATATATCACAGTGTGATATATGTCATTATACAAACATGTTGGCCAAGCTTACCTCTGTATAACTCTAGTGAATTGGAAGTATGAGCCACTGTGTTCATGTATTTCCAGTAGCTATTTTTCCTTTTCACACTTTTGTGATACTTGACCTGCTTATCTTGTATTCTTTTCTCTGATTTGTATGCTCTTTCTCATTTTCCATCCGAGTATTATAGTGCTATATGTGTTTCCTGACAGCCAATTAATTGGCTAGCTCTTCACGCAGCCAAGAATAGAGGTAGCAGTTCTACATGGACCCCTCATGTCCATTGATGTGTACAGCAGACATCCTAAGAATGGGGACACATTTCCCTGGTCTTGTGGCTGCATGCTGTTCACATCAATTTCCCATTAAAAGGTAATTTAAAGGTATAGCCCCAGGCAGACTCAGGAGAGAGTTATAAAAAGAGTTTAATTAACAGTTCGAGTAATATAATCTAAGGTTGAATAGTCTGTAACCAGCTCATTTTTTTGTTCACATTTGTCATTTCCTTTACTTGCAGATTAGAGGAGATTTCCTTGTTTGGTAAAGAATGCAGTGAAATAAGTCTTCGAAGAAGCTTTGTTGTACATGTCTTGGAGCTAGATCACTGCGTTATCACGAGCTTTAAACCTGCCACTGCTTATCTCCCCTCTGCATTAGCTCACCTCTTCTGGTCAACACATTTTAAGGGAAGA
>NW_009201348.1:29015-29280 GCF_000690835.1 Fulmarus glacialis
CAGTTGGGCCCTCCACGCTTTCTGAAAGCTTTACTGCTGTTCATTTAGCCCGACTTGTTCCAAAATACTCTAAAGAAATAGCTATTTTCATGTGGAAAAAATGGTAGAAAATGGGGCTAGAAGAGATATAGGAAGCTTTGTATTCAAAAGCAAGTACTGTTGTCTCTCTTTCCTCCCCTTGTTGGTTATATTTTTGATTAAAACTTCCTTTGCGGGGATTTTTTCTCTTTTTTTTCTTTTTCTCTTTTTTCTCTTTTTTCTCTTT
>NW_009201348.1:29328-74589 GCF_000690835.1 Fulmarus glacialis
CCCTCTTTCCCCCTCTTTCCCCCTCTTTCTCCCTCTTTCTCCCTCTTTCTCCCTCTTTCTCTTTCTTTTTCTTCCGTCCCCCCCGCAATGTGTTTTTGTGTTGTGCAGGTTTCTGCACACATCCAGCCAGGCTGAATGTAGCAGGATATGTTACTTTCATAACTCCTAACAGCCTTCAAATCAGAATGATTTTCTGTCACACTGGCCTGACCTTTTCCTGGAAAAATTTATTACCTAAAAGAAGAAAAAAAAAAGACATGTAAAGGGATCTGAAGTACTGTCTTCCTTGAGGGCTAAAGATATACAGTACTTGTTGTCATTTAACCATCCACCCACCTAATTCATTCTAAAATGCCAGCTACAAGTGCAACAATTTGTGGACATGACATATCTTGCATGCTTGGTACATTAGGACTACAAGCCTGACAATTTTATTCTCCCACAGAAATCCGTCTTGCTTTCTTAGATCTGCCTCCTTTTCTCTTCCAGTAGAATTTATGTAGATTCTTAAAAACTTTTGGTTTTTACATAGATCACCTCTGAGGAATAGAGTGGAAGCAGTGACTGAACTCTTGTTTTGTCCTGTGGCCTAGTATGTTAAATTGTTCCACAGTTAAATACAGCTACGCTGGGACAGATTCTGCACAAGTTAGATAAGCCTGACTTGTCAAGTATTGAGTTTGTTTTGATTGCAGAGAAAAAGAGATGAGGCATAGTTTGATCTTTATTCTTTTGTGTGCCAACTTTTTAAGTACGTTATGACAGTTTAGAAAAAAAAAGAAGCAAAACAGGAATCTTTTCATATGATTGACAGAAAGATCCCTTAAGAAGTGCTTGAAGTGACTACCTCATTGAAAATTGTTGTGAAGCTAAATTAGCTTTTGCAGTATCTAATTAACACTGCCACAACATCCAGATAGTTTGTTAATTACCGTTCTGCTTCTCCCTCCAGTTGCTGTGTCAGGTAGGCACAAAAGTTATCACGCCGACATAGTATACATCAAATCCATTAATTTTCATCATGCTCTCACAATGGTAAGCTGTAGAGGTGATCAAAATAAATTTTAACTATAGCCATTCTGAAGGCTTAGTAAGCTTATGAGGCAAATGTTAATTTACACATGTCTATTTCAAACATATGGTGGGTTTATAATTATAACTGTGGAATGGTTTGGGGTGGGGGTTCTGTCTTGTAGAGCTGAGACTAAAAACAACATTTTTCAAGCAAGCCTGAAAAACTCCCACGGTGCTGACAACAGGGATTTTCCAAAGTGAGCATAACCCAAGCAGGCTTGATGTTCAGTGCCAGGAAACTCTGACTTGAGGGGTCTCTAGCATTCATGAGTTCCAGGGAGTGGGTGAAGGAAATTAAAAGTAATTTAAAAATAGAGCTGTGTTTCTCAGCTGTAGCGTAGACATGCTGTCTCATGAAAATAGTCACTGTGTTACTCTTTTTGGTTTTTTAAATTTTTTTTCTCCTTTTTTTCTCTCCCCCGGTTGCAATGCCATGCTCCTGATCTGTATCTGTCCTATACGATAGACCCTGTATATCCAAAGGCGTAATATTTCCATACAGAGATGAGAGCACTACAGTGAAAATGGACTTTGCTGTCCTATATGCACACACAACACTTCATTGCAGGATTGAGCACTGCTGTGGAAGAGGTCTAGTGCTTGACATGTACACTGCTGTAACTTGCATAGGCCTGAAACTACCAATTTCCAAGAATGACAGTAAGATGCATCTGTGTCAAACTGTCACTCCATCTTGTATTAGGATCTCCATCTTGTATTACAGTAAGAACACATCTCGCCTTGCCCAAGACAGCGTATTGCAGACAGTTTACCTGCTGAGAGGGGCACTTGACAGCTTGTCCCTGAGAGCCATCACAAGGTGATCCTGGACATCAATTTGGCTTGTCTCTCAAAAGTTGGCCCAGCTAGCAGGGACAGTGAATTTTCTGTGGAAGCATCACTGAATAACATCTGACTCTGCTCAGCCTCCCTACATGGCAGAGAGAGGCAGCGTATTCAAGGGTTTGTTGACCATCCCTGTGCAAAGATGACTGGAGAATAGGAAAACAAGAGACACTCTGCCTGCCCCAGAACATTAGAAATTTTCAGACTCAGGAAATAGTGAGATTAGACAAGAGTATACAAGCCCAGTACCTTTATTATTATGGTTTGAATTAGAATTTCCAAACCCTTTTGAGTATAATGGCTGTGATTAAATAATTCCCTTCTTTAGCCAGAATTGGTAAAACGAGGAACAAGAGAAGCCTGCAGTCAGGGGAAGGACTGAGGAAGAGTGAGTTCGAAGTGGCACCAAAATATTCAGAGGAGGTATACGTCAGACGTGGAGAGAGTTGGATCTATTAAGAGTTAGTGGGTCTGTCTGCAGATGTTTTAACTGTTAGTGATGGACTGGGCCAAACTGTCACAATGAACATCTTTGGGTGGACATCCTTAACAGCCACAAATGCAGTCAGGAGAAATTCATCACATTGCAGTTTTTAAATCTATTTGCAGTGCTCTTTCATTTCACCAGCTGTTCTGTCCTTACTTCATAGTAGCTTCCAAAGTTTTAATTATTCTTGCCCGTAGTTAAAATTATGCTTGTGTGGGTAAATGCAAGTGTGTTGTATCTCATGTCACAGATAATTGCTGGCTGCCTCAAGAGACTTGATAGATTCATTACCTCTACATATGGTAGGAAGAAAACTGTCAGATTTTATTTAAGCTTTGAAGAGCCTTTAAAAGGGGTTAGAAATAGTCACAGAAAGAGCATCAGTTTCCTAAACAAGGTCCCACACGTTGCTACATTAGTGCAGTATATTTAGGTTGATACATCTTTCCTACTTGTCTTACAAAAAATAGTCTGGAAACAAAAAATAAAGGATTTATGGCTCTCTTTCTGATGCCCACAGATCTTCCAAAATGAAAGCACTTCATGTTGGACTCTGTCATTTTGAATGTCTGTAGGAGATCTGTTAAATATGCTGGGGTATTTTCCAAGCAAAATCTGTGATGCATCTGATGCTATCACTTACTAAGAATATGGCCAGTTCAGCAAACGTTACAAGCCGCATGTTCACTTTGACGTCTTCTTATTTTATCTATTTTATTGTATTTTTCCAGTGTGGTTGCACTTAATGGCCTCATTTGAGTTTGAAGTTGTATTGTATGAATGCAGATGAGACAAGTTCCTGTCTCAGAAAAGTAACTGAAGTTCTTGTAAGCACCTAACAGGAATTTAAGTTGATCTCACTGCTGACTGCATAGTCCCACTCTCCTCCTTTCTTTGCTGCACGGTCTCATCCCAGTCACTTGTGCCAATTCTGGTGTTCATAAAACCGACATTTCACCGCACCAAGCCAGTAAAACACTGGTCCAAGAAGCCAGTAGCTGGTTTGTTTAGCCTGCCGTAGAGCCTCGGCCTGGAGGTGCAGTTACATGTTACAGCTGAGCTCATCAAGAACTGTAGAGAGGAGTCCCCGCTTGCTCCTCCCATCGGCTGCTAACCACACGGTTTTACCCATCTCCTTTGCCACAGCTTTGGTTCTCATCAACTTTTCATTTAATTCATTCAACTTGTTAATTCAGCAGAACGTTCTTCAGTTCCTTTTCTCAGGCTTCTCTTCTGATGAATGACTCTAGCCAGTGCAAAATTGGACAAGCACTTGATGTGGTGCAAAGCAGGATGAGGGGCAGATGAAGCGACTGGGATCAAGGGGGGAAATGGCAGAAGAGTTGGCAACACTTGGAGCTCCTTCTTCAGTAACAGCATACTTCAGATCAGCTGGGCTCATAATGTGCCACTTCTTCCTAGCACCATAACCAGAGGAGCAGGTAGAGCCGAGGCCAGGAAACAGAGGTGCAGAGAAGCCAGTAGCAGCAGAGAGCTGGGAATTAGCTCAGAAACCCTGCACCCACTGACTATTCTGTCATCGTGCTTTTTTATGTTCTTTGTGAACTTGTGGCAGGGTTTTGAAAATTACAGCTGCTGCAGAAAAAAAGCACAATAGATTTTATTGGATGCTTTCCCATTTAAATCCCTCTGCCTTCCCTGAAATATTTACATGAGCATAACAGATACTGATAAGATTTTTTTTTTTATACACTAGAAGCATTACAGGCTAATTGTAGTGTGTGAATGAAATATTTAAATAATAAAAGGAGAGGAGTGTCTGGTGGTAAGAACAACAGGTACTTTCACTGACACAGGGGAAATGTGAAGGCCGTAGGGCAGTGTGGTGGCCTAAGGAGGTTTCCCAGTGGCACTTGCTGGAATTCTCAAAAGCTTGAATCTTCCCTTTGTGCTGAGCTGTCATGGGTGTTTAAATCTGTCATGAGCAAGCAGGGAACTGATCAAAATATAGCATGCATTTGACGTAATGGCGGCTACAGAAAAAGGGATTAAATCTGTTACAGATGTTGACATATTGCAGTTAGCTCAAGTGGAAATCTAGCTTGTCTTAATTAACACACAGAAAGCTGGAATACATATAAAGAGGAAAGTTCTTCAGAGCAGATATGGGATCTTTCAGCTAGTTAGCCAGCTTGCTCTCATCTCAAATTCAGAACGACATACCTTTGGACAGAAGAGTTGGATGATGAAGCACAATTGTCTCATTTTTTCAGCATTTAAGGTTAAGGAATCTGGTTATCCATAAAAAGCCCATTTGTAAAAAAGTTGTTGTGCCTAATACCTGTAGCAAACTGTTGGGAAACTGTGGAAATCAAAATTGGTGAAGAAACAGCAAGGAGATTCACAGCTTTTCCAGTTTTGAAGTCTTTCCTTCCAGTCAGCCAAGCACCACACAAGTGTACTACTACCGTGTATGGATTAGTCAGATATGAATTTTGTGTTAAAGTAGATGAGAAAGCACATAAAGTAGCTATGTTACTATGCAGAATAATCTTATAAAGCAGTGAAAGCAGGTGTGAAATTTTCTTCCATGTTTGACACACCTGAGAAACAGAGAGCTACTCTGCAGAGTGGCATGTAGGAAAGCAGTTAGTTCGTGGTGTGATATAATGTGCATAGAGTGTCATAAAACCTGTAGGGTTTTATTTAGAAGTAAAAGAGAATTTGTTTGTTATTGTTTAAGCCTGCTTTGAGGAGAATGTATATTGGTTCTTTTGTCCTCAATTTTGTCAGTGAAAAAATTCCTGTGCATTCTGCACGTTTCTCTGTTTCTCTCTCTACACTGCATTTTTCTCTGTTACTCTGGGAAAGAGAGTTTTTGAGACCAATAATTCAGAAATTTTGCAGATGTCATCCAGAAAGTGAAATTTACCTCACTATTGTCTGAGCTGTAGAAATTAGCTTGCGAGGTTAACAGTGAAATAAAAAAATGAGGTTTGGTGTGATCTTTATTATTTGTGATTTATTTGTGGTAATAGCCTCTGTCATACAACTAATCACTTTACAAGTGTTCAAGGAAGACGTTCTTTGCTCTAGGGAACTCGCAGCATAAGGAAAACTGGTCAAGGGAACAAGGGGACAGTGACAGGCAATTTAAAGCTTTGAAGGTGATGACAAGAAGCTTAAATTTGATATGATAGAAGTGGAAGTCTTCAAAAAGGGAGTGACTTAACATGATCAAATTGACAAGTGAGGAAAATGGGTGTTGCAGCTGTGTTTTGCATGGAATGAGGGGAGTCTTTTGGCAAGTCAAGGAACAGGATTTACCAGTGCTCAAGGTGGGATATAATGAGAGCCTGAGTAAGAGACTTGTCTGTAGGAAACAGCAGCAGGATCTTGGAGATGTTAAGAATGAAGTAGCAGTAGAATTGGAGTGTGACACAGCTGCATAGTAGAGGAAAGAGCAAAGTGAAAATTAACTCTGAGATTGTAAGTATGAGCAATGGTGAAATCAGTTGAGTTGTCATCTTTCACAAAGAAGTGGAAAAGCAGAAACAAAATATTTATAAGGAAAGATGTGGATACTGTTGTGGCAGTGTTATACAATATCAACGTACTTTGTTACTGGACATTGAAAAATAAAATTGGAAGTGCAACGTCTTTCACTTCAGTTTTCCAGGCTATAGGACAAAGACACAAGGCAAATCTTCCACTGTGTGGAAGTCATCAGTAGTGCAGAGCAGAACTGTGTACACTGTGGAAAACTCAGGAGGAGTTTAGAGAAAGAAAATTTAATTCACCATGAACTGGGTTAAAAACTTGTCAGAGTAAAGCCACATGAATTTTACTGATGGGAACAAGTTCATTTCAAGTCTCAGAAGTCAGTGAGATACAGAGAAGCTGTGTTCAAGTGAAATCTAGGCTCTCTGGCTGAAGAAAGGGCTATAGAAAACTCAAAGTCAAGCAAAACCATTTTAGTACCTCATGTCAAGTTCTAAAATATTTCAGCTGTCTTGCATGTGCAGCCAGAAGCACCCTTGTCTGAGGAGCAAAGGCCTAACCAAACACAAAGAGCTGGCACAAATCACAGCAGCATAGTAATTTTCAAAGTTATTTTTTCTTGTTGCTTGTACTTGATTTTTTTTTTAGGGGATTTTTTTGTTTGGGTGTGGAGAATCAAGGCTTAAGGAGATTTTTTTGGAAGCATCCTAATAGACTACTGGGGTTCAAAGCCACAACTCTCTCCAATCAGGAGAGTTTTCTAACCAAATGACTTCAGAAGGGTTGTCTTTGGGTGAGCATCTAATTATGAGGCAGTACCTATGGAGAAGATGCCCATTTCATCAGTCTGAATCTCACCTCTTAGCTCCTCTGAAGTTTGAGGGACTATTCTTTTTGGCTGATGTCAGGAATATTTGAAAATTATGAAGTGTTTGTTTTCTCTAGATTTCTCCATATACTTTTTTCCTGCTTGCTTAACTTACAGGATATTAAGTCTGTGACAAAAATTATTCTGTTGCAGGTTATAATTGTGCATTTTATTAAAAAAAAGTATGAAAAGAAAAAAAAAGAATCCTACAAAAATCAAATTAACAGCCAGATACTCTAAAATTGTTGCCAACGTAAGAATATATGAAAAGCCAGGCACAGATTATTTTAACCAGTCTCAGTGCATAACAGAAAATTATGATCTGCCAGGCTGTCTTTTTTGTAATTCTTTTCTTAGCCTTGAGCTTTATGAAACACATTTATTTTAATTTTATTTTATATTACCATCGGAATAACATGGTGTCTGAACGTCAGACTAGAGTGAAATACGCTCACCTCTTTCACACAGGCTTTTAATTCCCCCTGTTATTGCAGAATATCTCTTGTCTGAGCTCTCATAGTGAAATGTGCTGCAATTCTCTCTGGCTGTCTTGGGTGTTTATGGATTGCTGCTTTAAGAAGTAGAAAAGTCCTCATTACTTCACAAATATAACCCTTTAGGTAGGGTAATGGAAGAGGCAAGATAGCCCCTTTGCTATTGGGATAGGCCTTGTAATGGCACAAGCAGTGTTACCTTTCATGTTGCATTTGCTCGTGGTGACCAGAAAGTGCTAGTTTTTTACAGGCCAGTGGGACAGGACTAACAGAAAACTTCCTTTAAGACAGAGTGTCTGATGCATAAAGGCAGAGGGAGGAAAGAGAGATAACGTATCATCGTCGTGATAGAAATCACAGGCTTCCTGGGAGTCATTGGCAGTTACTGCAAACAAAATTAGTGGGCAGGAGCTATATTGACTTATGGCCAGTCTGAACATGAACATGTTTGGTTGCATTTTTATTTTGATAGAGTTGCAGAGACGTCACCAGCATCCATCAACTACGTTTTAAGGGGAAATGGAGCTTAAAGCATTTACACAGATACACTGTGTGTTTTCATTGCAAGAACAACATAGTTTTGCAGGTGCTTCCTTGTCATGGTGATTTCTTTGCTTTCAAACTTGCAAAGTGAAGATTTCTAAGTATTATTAACTCGCTTGTTTTTTTTCTTATGTCTCAGTGTAGCTACCTGATTACATAATCCAGCTTTCAGTTTACAAAGTCATGTTACTCAGTGACGATGTCTTTGTGGGGTTTATATTCCCTTTCCATGGAAGTATCTTGGAGAGGACAACATGGGAAGGGAAAACTCACAAGGAAATGGCTGTATGTTCAGAATAAAACAAGTATCTATCTGTCATACTAAGTCATATTCTGTGTAGTTATATATTATTTGCATTTTTCTACAAAGTAAATGTAATATGCAGGGGTTTTAACCTTTGAAAAGAAGATATTTAAAATGCAGACAGCCTGAAACAGCGATATGTAATGTAAGGGCTCTTCTACAATAGGAAAGATCAGATATTATTATGAGTCAAGAGAAAACACCTTGGTATTTTAACTTCTCTGTCTACAAGAGTTACTGCTGTTAAGTGTGTGGACGACCAGCTGTAGATGTTCACCACATATGAGTAAGGCAATCTTTTTTACATGTTATCTATCTCTTTCAGTGGCTATACACATACATACATAGATATGTAAAATGTCACTGGATAATAAGATGGCTAAATACTGTATGTATAGGAACTGTAAAAAAAAAAAAAAAGAAAAAGAAACACAAAGGATAGAAAACAGGACATGATATATTAAAAAGGGCTTTAGAGATGTGGAAAACAGAAACTCAAATTATACAACAAGAAGTTATTCCATACAAGAAGGTTTGTCTCCCCAGACTTGTGTCTTTATTCTCCATATTAAATTCTAAAATCTCCAATTATTTGTATATTTTGGTAAGCGCTTGGCAGTTCTTCCTCTGTGTCCAAACTAGTATTATTTGGATGGACTTAAGTAAGAGGCTGTAGTAAAGAGAGACATTGAAAGAGAAAGGAATTTTACTTGCGATTATTCTGTTCCATCTTCTTATGTAGTAGTAGTCCACAAATCTACAAAAAAAAAAAAAGATGAATAGCAGATGCATGACTTGGAAAAAAGTATACTTGCATGTAATAAACTGCAATATGGTAGTTATTGGTAACTTTTTAAGGCCATTGCTTTTAAAGTTTTAGCAAAAACAGTATGTTTAAAGACAGACATTCAAGCAAAATTGTATACCATATTTTTTTCTGATGTATATGCTTTTTTCAAATTGTTTATATGTTCTTGGAAGAGGAATTTAGCCCTATGTTTTGAGGAGATACTATTTAGAAGTCTCTGTCCCAAATTCCCTGAGATACATGATCATGTGCTACACTCCAAGTATTAGAACTGACTTCTGAGTATTAAGAACGGTAGCAAAAGATTAGCCATTTGTGAGTTTCCAGAGGTGAAAAGAAAGCTGGTTACATGGGTTTTTTTTAATTTCCATTTCATGCTTTCATTTCACATGAGATAAATGTTAACAGAATCTCTGTTAGTTAAAGAAAACAAAACAAAACAAAAATCAAATTCTTTATTCGGAGGCACAAAGAA
Source organism: Fulmarus glacialis (assembly GCF_000690835.1). Taxonomy (NCBI): domain Eukaryota; kingdom Metazoa; phylum Chordata; class Aves; order Procellariiformes; family Procellariidae; genus Fulmarus; species Fulmarus glacialis. Next base: position 38,690 of record NW_009201348.1, read on the forward strand.
AAGGCATATGGATATGCTGGTACAGCATATGGAGACCCTTATGTAAAGACAAAACAAAAGCAAAATAAAGTTACTGGCCGGACCCCTGAGGTGCAGCACGTAAGAGCATTTGGTGGAATGTTGCCAATTCTCTCTTCTTCTGAAGAACAAAAGTTCCTTTATATCCTAAACAAGTAAAAACAAATAATGCAGACAGTATACATCTGGTAGCAGCAGAGATCTGCACACTACTTGAATCTCTGTTTTTATACTGGTTATTTTCACTCAGTGCTCAGAAAGTAGTGACCTTAAAAAGTTCATGGCAATTACTGTATTACACTAGTTGGTTTATTCCACACGAGTGCACTGCACTTTTTTCTCGGGTTGTGCACCCACAATATACAAAGATTGCTACTGTAGGAACCTCCTTTCTGTTAACAAAGTTCTTTACCCTGAAATGATGTTTTCCCACTGTAGTAACTTAACTACATTGGCAAATAAAACTTCACTGGCTGAGCCCAGAAACATAGTTTAATGCACTTACTGTTTCTGTAAATTTTATGCACATTTTTGGTGATTTTCACTTCTTTAGTAATGGTTCATGTCTCCTGTTTTCATTTATGGCAGCCATTTAGACACACCAGCTGTGCAAAGGTAAACATGTACTTTAAAAAATTAAAACATTTATCTTTTGCTGAACATAGTATCTATTAATAGCTTGCTCTGAACGTATTTGAATCAACCTCTGGGATCTGCTATAACTGACTCACACTGTCGTTACTAAATTAAACATGCCAAGAACTGTTATGGCATATCCATACACTCATAATACATTTTCACACTCTTTTCATGTCCTCCAAAGCAGAGGCAGCATGGCTGTAGGCTGACTGCCTATTAGGAACAGTCTCTAGTGTATACTAACCCCTGAACCGTGGCAGGAAATTGTTAGGGAGCGCACTGGTCAGCACAGCCCAAAAGCATATTCTAGTGATTTAATAGTAGACACAACTAAGGTTTGGTACCCAGGAACATTCCTCGGTACAGTAAAATTTATTACTGTAGGTGTAACCAAGGTGTACTTCCAATAAGTCTTCTTCTAGGCTACTGCTGTCTCTCTATTCCGAGTTATTTGTAGAGAATATCGCTTGGAAAAAGAGACCTCCTCACTGAGCATTACCCCTTTTCAGAGCACACACACAGACTAGAACTCATGTACAACTGTGCACATTGTTTTAAAAAAAAAACAAAAAAAAACAAAAAAACAAACCAAAAAAAACCAGTCATCCTCTTTGGAGAGTTTGAGCTATGACAACTTTCCAACATTGCTATCTGCTAGATGGCTGAGGAATTGTGCTGAATTTTTTTAAAGGACTCAGAGTTGAGTACTCAGCAGCAACCAATAAAGATGCCTTGACAACTTCAGGTTCTTTTGACAATAATGGTCTCCGTTTTTATGCTATCTTTTTATGATGTCGTTAAAATTATTAGCTAAAAACCCCGTAACAATTACTGTTGCAAATTAATAAAGTTTCTTTCTTGCAAAAGAGTAACAGCTACACCCCAGCTCCCCATGTATAACTGAGGTTAAGTTCTGAAATGTGAAGAATGTATTTGGGAAAGCTGAATAGTTGCCATATTTTTCTACACTCAGATATTATGTCCTAAAGTACATCTTTAAATTACAGACCACAGTGAAGTAGGAGCATGCATGTTCATGCATGCATGGACTGGGTATTAGACCCCCAAGGGGAACTGCATACCAGAAGCAACATCACTCAGAGCTGTGGCTAAGACACATACAGTGTCTGCATGGGCACTGTGACAAGACCTCCGCAGCATCATTTCTACATCAGCTGCAAACTGTTTTAAATGCACAGCTTCATCTCAGTCCTGCCCAACCTAGTACATGCAAGACATGCTTCTGTGTGCAGCTTCTCCCAACGGTAGGTTGATATCCTGCAGGTTTGAAGGATGGCACTGGCCTTCCTTTCAGTCTGTGACCCCACATACCAGAGAGAGAAGCTCATACATCTGCCTCTTATCTTGGAGACTGCTGCACTGTGCTGCAGCTGTGTGTGCTTCCTAGAAAGTCCTGCTGGAAGGCTTCTTATCTTCCCTCCCCACATTCGGAGAGGACTGGCGCAGCCCATCTCCTCTTGTGTGGCCAGAAGTACTTGCTGTGCACACCTCCATTGTGTGGGCCTTTGTAAGAAGAGAAAGTTGGTCTCTGCCTGTAATGCATCTCAAGTTTCTGTAGTTTCTCTATTTCGGTTATGGAGAAGATCTATAAATTATGTTGTTAAACGTAATTCATTAGAACGGCAGTTTACCATGGATAAGTGTGTCCAGCTGTTAGTGTGAAACAAATGGACAAGCGATGCTTGGCCCCAAGCCGTGACAGAAGAGCAATTGGGCAATGCGTGCTACATGTCACAATTTGTTTTGCCATTTGTTGGATGTAATTCCTCTGATATAGAGAATTCATCTTCTACCCCCATCTCTCCTTTTTTAAATGGCAATAGAATTTAAATTGAGAACAGTTTCCCAGACAACCTTAGCATTCCTTAAATGCTAAAGACATTTCTGCTGTTTACTGTAAATGGGGTGGGAAAAAGTCTTTAAAAGCCAAGCAAGCTATGTCGTAGTTCATGTCAGTCATTTTAGCAATTTTCTGTGATTAGATTCAAAATTCATAAATGATCTTTACTTTTATTGCCTATCAGTTGCACCAAACGGGGTTGCATTTTTTGCCTCTGTAAGTGTTCTTAAATGTCAGACTGATAGAAACAAATGCAGAATATCTTTGCTCAGAATGATGTACTAAAAACTTTGAAAAGAAATGTTGAGAACATAGACGTAGTCTGGAGAGTGAAATTTTACTGCAGATAGAGCAATTTCTTCTTTTTCTTCCATACCCCCTGATTCGATCATGTTGATAAGGGTCTGTGTTATGGTACTGCATTAGAAGATTAAAATACTTCGGGGAGCTTGTGCAGAGTGTCCTTGCAAGCAACAGACCATCTTTTCAGACATGTCTGTGCAATCCCATAGAGCAGGGTTTGCGATGGAGGTCACAATGAGCAGGAGAAGATCAGGAAAACTGGTAGGTCTGTTCCTACACAGATTTAGCAGCCATTCTACAGAGAGTCAGGGCATGGGAGAGACCAAGGGGCTGCTGCTCTGCCACACAGTTAAGGAAGGAAGATAACTTTCATCCTAGCTTTATTACTATCAAGTATTTCTGCTAATAAATGTTTTTGTCCCATGGCGGTTTAAATATGCCACATTATTAAAAGGCACATAAGAGAAGAACAGAAAAGCTGGAAATTACAAGACTGTCTGTGCGTGAAGGCAATTTTCCGGAAGACTTACATGCTAATACATTCAAATCTTTCTAATACGATGCTACATTTTGTATTTTTTTTAAACTTCTGCCAATTCAAATTATTACGATATTGTGATGAAAAAATGAAGACTGTTTCAGTGCCCGATGTTATCCCAAGCAGTGTTAGCAGCAGTGTTTCCCCTACAGGTATATAAACAATTTCTTTTAAGGCTTTGACCCTCAGATAGGTTTCACCATAGGTTTAGTGAACAAAACCTTCCTATTTCTGTAGTGCAAGATGGCTACATCAATTTGAAGGCACATACTGTCACAGTATAGAGCTCCTTCTATTGAATGTTCAGAGAGCAGCTCTGGCTAACCCATTGAGCTCCATGTTTTGAACCTTCCCTCATGGTCCCTTAATACAAGAAGTTTGCATTGTTATTGCTTTGTTTGGGCTCAGAGGCATATGATGGTGGTGGAGGCTCTCCACCTGTTAGTCCTCCATGGCAGTAGGTCCTTTTGCGATTTGGCCGTGCTAGACCCCCAAACTATTGCTGGTTCCTCAAAGACATTCTAGGTATGCAAGCATCATCTTCAGAAGTTAATGATTCTGTGTTGTGCTTGCTACGGGAGATGAATTTTACTATTTAGACAACAGATGATGGATTCTAGGTACGGTGAGGCATTTTCTGACAGTTTGATAAATCAGCCAGAATTTATCACTTTTATGTAAACAGTTTATTAGAATATTTGGTTTTACAAACGCTCCTCAGGCCATTTCCCAGTCTCCTGAGTGTGACCTACAGGTATCAGTTGGGTGGGTTTAGGTAGGGGAGGCCTAATATTGAAATAAAACATAACAGCACATTAAAGGAAAAGGAATTGGAAGTCAGCAAAAGGTAGCCATTTCTGTTGTTGAAGTACAAGATCAGCTGGAACAGTTGACATCTTGCACCGAGTAGCACCACAGTCTGCCAGCACTGCGTGTTCTACAGAAGGATTTTGAGAGGCTCAAACTAATTCTCTATGCAAGCAGGGTATTCACTACCAGTTTTACTGAAGTAGAACATCTTGGTTACAATTTTTTGTCCTCTTTCACTAACCTCTATTAGGTTTTTTTGTAATTTTTGGTATTGACAGCAATAATGATTACAACTAACTTAAGGTATGAATACAACATACAGGTTATACTGAGATAATGGGGAAATACTATTTTAGATATTTTTAAATTTGATCATACATGCTTTTTTTTTCCTTCCTTCTTCAAATCAGAAAGGTGCTAATTTCCATTGCTGAATTTCTTTTGTTGTATTTAATAATTCTGAAGTATAATTTAAGAATAACTTTAGATCTTGAAAATTTAATTAGTAATTTGAATGATGGTAATAGTAATGGAAGTGCAGGTTTGGGATAATATGCTTGCCTTCAAAATTAAAGGCTCGATTTTAATCAGAATTAAAATAAGAAAACTTCCTGAAAGGGTGCTGTAATACATCTTCGTTGGTGTACATGTGGAGAGCCTGCTGATATCAGTGGTTCGCCGTGGAACTGCGAACAGTTCCACGAGTTCTGGTAACTTGAGGTCTTCATCTCCCGGAGTGGTATCTTTAATTTCTGTTGTTGGGGGTATAAGTGGGTGCAGAGAGGCGAGGGACTAAATACTCAGTGAGCAATTTCCTCCTCCTTTCAAGGAAATTGATCTTTTTATCACCAAGTGGTTTCTGAATTTCTCATTCTGTTAATCAAGATAGTACATTATTTTTGCCTTTCAGAAAGACTCAGACACATATACCTTAATTTTACAGTGTTGCTTTTCAGAATGTAAGTTGCATTTAGCACCTATGTAGCACATTAGGAAGAGATTTGTTTAGCAAAATGCACAATGTCGTTCAAGACTATTAAGCCCAGGCTATCAAAATTATTTTTGACAGCCAGAATTGCAGATGATTTAACATTCAGAAGTACCAAAATGCCAAGAGGGAAAATAGATGTTAAAAAAAAAATCTTAAGCATGAGAGTCATTTTGTAGAGCTAAGACAAACTAGAACTTAGTCACACTGGATGGCCTTAAAAAGCTGAAGACTAGAGCTCTCTGCCTTCCTTCAACCTTACATAGATGCTATCCAGGTATTATGAAGTATATCCTTATGACTGAAAAGTTGTCATGTCCTCCGGCCGTGTAGTGCTCCCATTTACAAAGCTTCAACAACATGAAGATTCACTAGCTTTAACGAATTGAAGGGAGCTTGGGAGAAAGATTATTAACAAAATTAAGATATTTATTGCTCCTTCTTACCGCTAACATGGTCATGTGTGCATTTGACGCCTCTGACCTTGCAGCTTCATAAGAGGATGTTTACTTTAGGAATGTGTTTTGTAAATTTGTAAATTTTTATTATAAGTATTAGATGATAGTGCAGCATTTAAAATGAATGCAATTCACTTTACGTAGAAAAATGTCATTATCAAAGAGATGAGAATTACACTTGGTTGTTAGTTTGCTGTAGATTTTTAAAGAAATTATAATAATCTAAACCATATGGAAATTTATAACCTTCTGCTATAAAACGGCTGCACTTTTCATAACTAGTAAAAATTATGCGTATTTTATATTTGTCAGATTAACTGCTGGGTTTGGTTTTTGTCAGACTGCTGTTGCAAGATAAGACACAAGTATTAAGCTCATCTTTTTAGAGCTCACTCTGTTACTGCCACTGTTATTATTCTTTCCTTTTTTCCCCCTTTTCCACTCCCTTATCTCATTGTAGTCATTCCCACCCCATCTCCAAAGATCTTTTTTCAAACAGGCTTAAGTCTTTTGTTGAAATTGGTGTGAGTACACCGTTAAGAAGGTGAGTGATGCTCCTGGGCCTTTGCAGTGGAGCAAAGTTATGAAAGAGTAAATGTTTTTTGAAGAGTAAGTGTTTTAGTTCTTATTTTTTTAACATTTCTCTGAATGCTTACCTTTCAGTGCTTATGCCCCGTCTACCCATTTTTTATATCTTCTGTGCTATTAACTGTGAATTAAGAGTGAGATTGCTTATCTGATTTCTTATTGTCCTGTAAGCAGTGGTGTTTTCCAGACACGAGAACAACACTATCATGATTCATGATAGGATGCTGATTTCAGAAAGCGGTCTTTCATATAGCTCTTTCAAAGTTTGTCCTTTAGTTATACGCAGAGCTGAGTGAAAGGTGTCTCACTAGGCTAGACTCCCCATAATCTCAACCTCCCAGGTCCTCTAGCTAGACAGATGGGCTGCATGTCTGCACAGGATATTAACTCTAGATCTTGTTCAGGAGCATTGTGTGTTATCCTGTGAAAAGCAAGCAGCTGATGCTGAGTAGTAAACACCTCATTCCCCCTCTTTTGCAGAGGAGAGGTGGGAGTTCTCTGTTTTCTTCCCTTCTCTCTCCGCAGCTGCTCCCCTTCTCCTCCATTTCAGACTGTGAAGATATATCTCCTCCAGTGCTGGTATTAGAATACTTGACCAGAGGTTTCAGGTTGCTTCCATTTGTCTCTATTGATGTAGATGAAATTAATTTTGAATGATGAGTTATTTCAATTACATAGCCTTTTCTGCCTGCTTGTCTTTAGAAAGAATCCTTAACTGTCTTAGCTATACATACTGTAATTATTGTTTTCTACAAGCTTATTATTCATTGGTTTAAAATAGAAAATCCATTATTAAGGGAAGAAGAAATCTCAGTATGTCTACTGTTAATCTGGATATTTTTTCCCATCTGGTTTCCTAATAATGATAGGTTGTGAAAAAAGGATGTTTATATTTACAGCTGTAATGAACTGCATGATCACATGAAGAATTGGTAGGGGCCTGCTGGGGATAATTCAGGAAGGAAGAAGTTAGACGCAGAACATGAGTGCCGAACACTGTGTGTAATTAGAAAATCCGCATCACATTCTTATGAACTGTGACCACTCATCTGTACTGCATATTTGTCCTTAAAGGCCTGATCCTGTGAGATATTGACCATGATGCTTGCAGGGTACGGTTCTCGTTGATATTAGTGGGAACTAAGGGCATATGTCACCTTGCATAAACATATGCTCAGAGGGGTAACATCAGTTACCTCCCGCCATGCGAGTGCCAGCTTTGATCCATCACAATGCGGTTTCCCAGATGTGTCCTGGGTCAGATCTCTGTGCTCAGCCAGCATTGTTCGCCTAGAGGGCGAGTGTCCTATATCACTTCTGTACCCCTTCCTGTACCTGGGAGCCTATTTGAGCCAGCACAGCTCAATTACTGCAGTGACAGCCCTCAGAGTTTTGTGGGTGGGTGAGTCTCCCTGTGTGAGTAGTGATGGGGTATTTACTTTTTAAAAAGAAGAAAACTGGTCAGAGGAAGAAAATACAAAGCTTAATTCTCCTTCTGGAGGAACTGCAGGCTGACGGACTGTGTTATTCAACTCTGTTAAAAGTGCTAAAAATGTACTTACACCACCTCATTGATTATCATGACAAACATACACAGGAGGAATTTTGCTGGAGGCAGAGACAGCACCAGAGTGTCTGGCAATTATATTACCACTTTAAAAAATTATCTTAACCTCTGCTTTTAATCAGCATCTTTAGCAAAGTTGTTTGTTGAGGGTGTGTGTGTGTTTGTGTCTGTCTCTGCCTTCCACTTCACTTTCCACATTGTAATGGAAATGCAGGATGCCTGTGTACAATCTTTCACCTCTGACAGCATGTACTGCATACTGCACACAGCTGTCATGGTAATGACAAGTCTGGTGCACCAGGATAATTGGGTACTTGAAGAAGATTCATAAGGCAATATGCTACACAGTACTGTGTTATGCCCTGGGGCAAGGGGAAAAAGAGAGAGGGTACCAGGCAGAGTAGGGAGTCTATTTGTGAGAAATTATAATCTAGTAATGGGATTTTGTTTGCCTGTGAAGTGGTTTCCCTCATGCCCGCCCCGCCCCGCCCCCCCCCCGAATTACGTTAAGAGTTTCAAAGTTGGTTTGTACGACGTAGGAAATTGGGTTCCGTTTTATAAGTAATGGAATTGAAATATCCCAGTGGAGTGAAGGAGGCGAGTGTCATCACAATGCTGTGGCTCTCCGTGAGAAGTAGTTTAGTGTCAAACCATACTATAATCCTGCCATCTGACAGCTCGTTATTAAGAAACAAGAAGAACTAACTTTATCACTGTAGACTACAGACAGCTTATCTGCAAATTAGCATCTTTTGTTCCCTTGTGACAGATTCTGTCTGCTTTTCTGGCATCTGTCATAAGGTGTTAAAGGGGACCATATTTTTAGAGTTTAATGTGATAACAATTAACCTCTGATCTCTTTTTCTGATACATCTCCTTTTTCATTATTGCTAAAGTTATTTGTCTTGCAGTGAAGATTAAATGCTTGGAGACCATGTATTTATGTGCGCTGATACTGATAGTCTGCATGATGCACTATTAGATGTTTAACAGATTACTCATTGAAATTTTTACAATGGCTTCTCTCCAGCGAAAGGAGAGGAAGTGTTGGTCACCATTAAAAGCAGAAACCTAGGATTCAAGCCTTCCATCAGAATCTCTGATTTGTTTCTGCGTCCTTGAACAAGTCATTTAATCTCTTGGTGTGATAGAAATAATAGCCATGATATCTCACCAGCATGTTGAGAAATCTAATTAATTACTGTTTATATTGCACTTGGGCACCAGCAAATGACTTGTGGCAGAAATATGAAGTACTATTAGTAATAATAGGTTGGAAAAATTAAAAACTGCCAATATTGTTTTGCCTGGAGAGTTTTTTGTGGCATCGTACAAACAGAATTTTCATCCAAAAAATAAGTCATTAAAAAATGAGTTCTGTAATGCAATTTATGCTGCAGATAATACAGATAATGATACCAGCATAACACAATACCAGCACTGGTAAACAAGAGCTGACTTGCAGTTATGTAGAGGAAGGTCATGTGCCTGAAAAGCTTTTCCAGCATCACCAATTTTGACTATTACAGAAAATGAAATATGTATCAAGGCATCCTTATCTTATTAAGAATAATAAGGTTGACATAGGCCACAGAGGAGTGCTGGAAGAAGCACTCCTTAACCGCCTAAATGGTCAATTAGGCTGAGCTTCCTTTTCATACATCTTTACAAACGAAATTTTTACAAAGAACATTTATGGTTTTGTAGATCTCACCCTTTGGGAGCCCAAGTTTTTGGATACCCTTCAAGGAAATTAATTTGCTGAGTTTTTAATTTTGCAGTAACATATTCAAAAAGTAATCTAGAAGCCAGGGTGCTGTCTTCATATATCCTCTGCTTCTGGCAGACTGAGACTACGTATTTTGAGTGTTTGGTCTTCATCTGAACAGATGCTTCCCTTCGCTCCCCCTCATTCCTCTCATCAAAAAAGGATCTGAGCTTTTTCACAGCATCCCTATCCAAAGATGCCTTTGTATTTTAACCATCCAAGGAGGACTGCCTTAGGACAAACCAGTTCCCATTGGCTTTAAAGGAAACTTCTAGGCGTGATCCTGCAAGGTGCAGAGCACTGCCACCTCACAGTGTCCTCAGTGGGAGATAATGGCTCTTCATGCCCTTGAAAGGTTCATACTGCCTTGCAATGTATTATTATTCTAATAATTATATTACAAATGGATAAGTTAAAAGGCAGCATACAGGTGGAAGTCGTGAGCTATTTAGCTGCTGAGTTGCTGTGTTAGCTTTGTATTTTGATGACTTCTGATGAAACCATTTTCATTTTTTACGTATCGAAGTGGATAACCTTATACTAGTCCACACTTTATTGGCCTAACTAGCATTGTATGCAGCTCCCTCAGATAACTCATAGTGTATATGCAAACCCTAAATACATAGGACCTTTGATCAACAGTGTACTCTCTTGGCCAAATTTTTCTGAGAATGGAATATAATTTGTTTTCACTCCTCTGAGAGCTGCAGACCTAAATTATCTCTTTGGATGTTATTTTCAGTGCAGTAATGAAGCACAAAGGGTTATTTTTTGTGATAATACCTCTGAAATCTCTAATGCCCAATCTTTATTATTTGTTAGAACTGAGATGATTCAGGCTACTCTGAATATACTCTGTCTTCTGACTTTTGAAGGCACATAATGTAGGAAAATTTCACTGCCCAACTGATAGTCCCATCTGGATATCTGGAAAGCTCTGAGGCTGGTTTTTTTGGTTGTTGTTTGTTTTGTTTGTTTGTTTGTTTTAATTCAGTGTTCCTTCTTTAAATATGGCAAGACTCAACTATAGGTTCACTTAGAAACAAATTACTTAGTTTTTCAACAGGAAGATGAGTGCTAGCAGAAATTAAATACATTGTAAAGAACTTTATTCTTGTTGTGTTACAGATGAAAGAAAAGGTCAGCTAAGGAATTAAATTTGTACCAAATCAGGCACAAGTCCATTACACTATTTTGTATGCTGTGAACTAAGGAGTAAGCTTCAGAAAATATCATGCTTTGTCCTCTGAGGGCTTTTAGGGTTTTTTGTTCTTACCCCATTGGCTTTAGTTCACTTTAAAGGATCTTCCACGGGATTGTATCCATGCAACTGAAAGCTCATTTTACTCTATTATGGCACAGAATGATAACCTGGGACCTTAATTCATTTTGTGAATATGCTGCAGGTTGGTGATGACAGCAGGCAGATAACCAAAGCCAGTTACAAAACCAAGTAAAGACAGTGGCCTGGATTTCTAGCTGCCCAAAAATGCTTGGTTGCAGCTCTTGATTCTGATGAAAGTCTGTGCCACTGTGGGCCTAGTACAGTCCTTTTTGGAGTCTGTTCTGTATGTAAATTGACTACAATACTTAGTAAAGCAGGGCCCTGACCATACTATCTTATTTCCTTTAACATATTTGTTATATTGGGTGATAGAGAGGTAAAGGTTAGATATGCCAGGTGGGATGATCTGCCTACAATCTGTCCCTATTGACCTGCCAAAAAGGCAGGTTGTTGCATCCAAGGATTTGACCCGGGTTATTTAAAGTAGTAAGGCTGAGCCTTGTGAAGCTGTTGGGGTGTGGGTGCATATACTTGCAAGGTGGAGACCGGCAGCAGGTGGGGGAACTTTTCACGTTTCAAATTTTGTTTACAGGAAACATGCACGTTCCCCAAATCAATTTAAACATCTGTCTCTTTAAGTTTGAAGAGTTGGGATTTCTTCATCCTCCCCTATTTGTACCATGTTAAGAAGCCTTTTGAACCTCAGGGAAAGCATATTCCAGTTTAATGATACCTAAGGGGTTAGACTTACTTTGCTTTCCATAATTCTTGCTAATTATAAATGTGCATGTGAAGAACTAAACTGTAGAACAAATAAAGACTAATACTTACAAATACTTTCACTCATTGAGTTCATTGCTGCCATTAACAGTCTTTACTCATAAAAAAAAATGGGTATAAAATACTGTTATTCACAGAGGTTTATTTCTCATATGAGATTTTTGAGACCCATTAACCGTATCAGCTAGTGATTTTAAGGGAGTCTGCATTCCCTAGTACTGAATGAAAAAATGTTAACTTTTAACCCTAAGCAGAGTATATAAAACCACAGTAAAAATTATATTTACACAACACAACCAATAAATCACAAAAAACTGTTCAGTAACAGCCTGATGTTCGACATCTGAATTACAGAGTTTATACACATACTAAATTCTCTAGAAATAATAATCTGTAATTAATGGTTTCATTTTAATATCAACTAAAGAGAATCATGAATGGTTGGAACGAGAGAACCTATTTTTAATAAGTGAGTACATCTTTTAAGTGCTAATTAATTCATTACTTGTTCATCTTTCACCATTTATCTCCTCTTTTTTCTTTCTTTTGAAGACATTGTTGCAGCACCTTTTTGCTCAGTGCCTTGAGCTTATATGCAAAACTGTCAGATATTCAGATTGGCCTGCATTTTAAAAATTATAAACATCACATTTATTTGGAGGAAGCTCTTCAGTCTTCCCTTGGTTTTGTTTTTTTTATTTATGTATAAAAAAAATCATAACATTCCTTGTTTCCCCGCTCCACAGAAAAGCAGGTAACAAAGGAATTACGGCCTTAAGGATGGCAAAGAATTACCCTTAAGCCGCAAACACAGGTCTTCAGCATTACAGGCCAAGAAAATCTCTGAGGAAGTCTGTTTCTATTTTTGCAGAACCTGTAGGTTCCCTAGTAGCGACTTCTTTTGTTGTGACTTTAGCGCCCTTTTCACCTTTTGCAGTCTGTTCCCCATGGTAGGCTGTTAGCAGCATCGGTAGGTGGGAGCCTCACAAAGTCTTTCCTGCTGCAGCTACTACAAAGTATAAGCCACTTGAGGGGCTCTTTGGCATAATCAGCTGGGATATCCATGGAAATAAGATGGTATCTTTATTATGGTAACTGTTCCTTGGCTACTTCAGCTCCCGTCCTAAGCATGCCCATGATTCACAAGAAATAGTAATATCACAAAGTAATGATAAAAGGTGCCTGAGGAAGAGCTCAAACAGAGCAGCAGCTCCTCTACCCTTTGTCACTCTTACCCTACTCACACAGGTTTAGTTGATCTGGTGGCTTGCTTTCTCTTGAGTTATTTTGTTGAGACCATTGGGATCAGTATCCAGAAAGTAACTGAGGTACGAAAGTAATTTAATCATCTGTGCACATATGATGCTCTGATTCAATCTTTTGTATCTGAGTGTTTTTTAGGATACACGGGAACAGGGCAGGAAAAGGTAGACAAGCAACTGTCCTGAGGCATTAAATTTTGGTGGTATTTTTGACACGCGTGATATGCTGTGGAAGAATGGAGTTGCTCCTCAGGGGAACTAGCACATTCTTTTACGCAGAATGAGGCTTAATGTGACTAGATTGACAATACTGAAGACACTATTTAAAAGTGAGACACAACAAAGCACCACATCGTTTAAAAACAATGCCATTGGAAACAATGATGGTAAATGTGATTTGCTGGTGGTAATTGAAATCACTGATTAAATTACATCTTTGGCTAATAAATTCACTGGGGGAACAGTGCACAGCAAGTGCCAACACAGCACAGCCCTAAGGCATAAATAAAAGTTATCTAATTGATGGCAAAGATAAATCAGAATAGAAGCAAGTGGCTTGTTAATGTGCTTACACAGAATTCATTACAGCTGGTGGAAAAAGCTCCTCCTCTCTGCATGCTTCACTGCACAGGGCAACCCTGGTGTCTGTCACTTTTACCCACCTGAATTTGTTACCTTAAGGTTTCTCATGCATGTGGGTTCTTTTGAGGGGGTACAACAGGTATCTGTGAGATACTCCATTCTTACTAGATTACATCATGGTTAAATTGACACTTGAGCTGTCTTTAATTGCTGTCATAATTTTTCTCAGTTGCTCAAGAACCAGGAGATGTCTTTAGTTAATGGAGTGAGTCAGGGTCTCAAGCTGATTTCAAACCTACCTCTCTCAATATAGTGAATGAATTCCTGAGCCAGCTCTGGTGGGGAGCTACAGTTGTTTCTAGTCAGTGCGATTGCCTGTACAGAGGGTCAAAGATCCTTTCCCTGGAGTGGACATCAGATCGAAGTCAAGTTTCAGTCTGATGACTGAGCAGTCATTAAATGTCACTCAAAAAACGTGATATGGAAATTATCCTTTCTTTGTAAAATACTTTGTAGTATCCTTGGTTGCTGCTTTGAGCTACATCATCATGTGGTTAGCAAATGAATGCTTAAAAACATCCATTTATTGCATTAAAAAAGTGAGTCTGGTTCTGTAGCCTTTGAGATTTATCTCTAGGAGAAGTCAATGGGAATTTGGATATCATAGTTCTTCAGACTTACTTCTTCAGTTCTGTACTAATACATCTTTTAGATGAGAGTCAGCTCTAGCACAAACAGGTAAGCATCACTGCATATACTATGCTGTCTCACCTGCTACTGTTTATGGTTGTGTTCTGCTCTCAGTGTCACTGAGTAAGACTCTTGGGTAACTCTGCTGCATTTAAGGAATTTATTATTCCTCTACACATAGCTGAACAGAACTTGTCCTGGCACCTCAAGCTGACAATTAGTAAGGACCTAGTCACTTCACAGAGGTTGTATTGTGCTGCTTCTTTGAGATGGGAATTTCGTGATTGATACTCAGTGTTTCTGCAGACTAAAACTTAAACATAAATATGCATGTTCAAATAGCAGCAGCAGACTTAAGCTTCAGCAGAAATCCCAGAAGCGTTTTCAGTTCTGTAGTTAAAGGCAACCACATGTCCCACATAAGACAAAGTGTAAAAGAATATAAAAGTGTTACAAATGCAAATAACTGTTGCATTTGAAAAAAAAAAAACCCAAAATGTCGTTCAAACCTGATAGTGGTAAACTCTGCAAGACTTTATGGTTCTTCTATGCTAGCACTAGTAGTCTGGTTTTTCATTGTTCTTTGAAAGTTTGGAGCTGTAATTCAGTGTGAAAACCGAGTCATCTTCTCTCTTTGAGGCAGAAGGGGTAATGGCTCAACTTTTCCTATCTCAGTAAGTTAAGAAAAGAGGCAAAAATTGCCTTACTTGAAATGATTGTGTAGTTCTCCAGAGACAGAGTGACTGAGCAATCATGATAACCTTATTGACTTATTTTACCTGCCTTGTTGAGTGGACACGTCATTCAAATGAATGCTAGTCAGCATTGCACAATCCATTGAAGCATGTTGCTGATTTTTTTTTTTCATCATGAAGTGCAACTTCAGACACTGATGAGTTTGTAAAGAGAAGCAGGGTGAGTATCAGGAAAAATGATTGTAGTGAATGGGAGACTGGAGTGGGAGGAAACTGACTCTGTTAAAAAACCACATTTTATACATAATAAGATAAGCGGGACAGCCTACGTTTTTATCTCCGGATGAAAAATTTTGTTTGCTGTTGCAGCATATTTTTCTCTAACCTAGCTTGTAGATATTTGTATCTACAGATTGTGGCTAACAATATTCAATTTTGAGTGCAAGAAACTAAAATTATATTGAAACAGCTAAAATAGGTTTGTCCTGATTGAGGTTCCAGCAGCCTTTGCTAGAGCCATTACTCAACACCTCTGAAAAGTGTTTCTTTTGCAGGGATGACTAATTGAAGGTGCTCAATTCTGAGGTAAAAACAGGCATGCTGTTTTTTATGCACGCAGACATTCATTCAGAGTCTAATGTTATATATACCACATGCATGTATATGCTGAAAGCTATCCATAAATGGATATGGAAGGCTCTTTTTCCTGGTGGGTCCCGTAGTGTTCATATTCGGTGGCAGAGTAGAGTGGTGGGTCCATGGCAGCCTCTGAATGTGGTATAACAGAAGGAGGCTCTGGAATTAAACTGAATAAGAGGTAACTATCATTTGTTCCTTAGTCTAGAGGCTGAAGAAAAAGAGGTGATGGAGTGGCAGGGCCTTTGTGGAGGGCTACAGAGCCAGCTCCCACTTTGGAAATGGGTTCTGTACCTTGAAGGCCTCCATAATTCCTTGCCCAAAGCCAGCTGCTGCTGCTGCTCTTATGCATGGGGAGAAGTAGATTTCCCCTGTAATGAGTATAGCTGTCTCTTTAGCACTGAATGCATTACTTATTATAAATGGCAGCGATGGAAAATCTCCTGAGATTATTGTCACGGCTATGTGCTATCATAAGCCTTGACATCCCCATTCAAGGGATTAGAGGTACAAAGAGAATGCTCAATGAGCTGATTAAATCAAATAAACAGATTTTTAATTCTCATTAAAAAACATTAAATAGCTACTGCTTTTACCAACAGAGGGAATAAAAGCCTAATAAAAATCTGCTGCCGTAATTCAGAAAATTTAAGGCAGTGTTTGTATTAGAAATATTGGGCAAATGTAAGTGTATCTTGCTGAATGTTGCAAACCTTTTGCATTATAAGCAGCAAAAACGCCAAAGTACATTTTGTATTAATCAGTCAAAATGCAGAACGTAAAATCTAAAACCTCGTAGAGCAGCAGAGGATATTCCTCAGGGGCTATTTCTGTGGAATTGCTTGACTTTTGCCACTGCACAATCCAGATATCCAGCTATTGATTTAAGTCTAATTATATGCTTTTTAGTAATGGTTTACACGTGTATTAGAACAGGTTTCAGGAATGGAGTAAGGTGGTTGAGAAACAGGTAAAATGCAGGGGTAATCAGGAATTGAGGAAGATAAATTCAGAAATCTCTTTGAATTGTTGTGAAACAATTCTGTGCTTATGTGATGGGAGAATCACATCATCAGAAAGCCATTTTACTTCAGGCATAAACACATATTTTGTTTAGCATTTTTGCCATTATAGATGAACTTTTTTTTTTGCTCACTGTTTGGAGCCCTGTAAAAGCAGAATTAATACGTTCATTTAGTTTGCTTGTAAAATTGTAAAATGTACTGAAGAAGGGCAACTGACTTTCAGACTAGGACAGACAGAGAGACAGAAGGGAGGAAACAGGAAAAAAGAACCGGCAAGAATTCGATTAATACCATCTTGGCTTGTCCGTCTGCATCCTTCTTTCCTTCATCCGTCTTCTTTTCATCCTCCTCTTGGCCACCTGCTTTGTTAGCAGCTCCCACAGGTGCTGGGAAGATGAGCACATATAGCAAATAGTTTCTTTTTACTGGAACTGGAGGTTGTTCTCTCATTATAAAAATGCCAACCACTTTTGACCACCTTCTGAATCAAATATGTCATTAAAAGTTCCATGGGAATTTAGCAAAAGAAAGTCTCCCAGTTCAAGCATAAGGTAGGCAGCTGGTGGTCGGGGGCTTTTCTATAGTCCTCCTAGCAGCTGTGGATTTAAAGTCACTGCATTTGAAAGGTTCTTTATTAAATGAGAGTAACAAAAAAAGCAAAAAAAAAAAAGTGAAACAAAGCTCTTTCAAGCGCTGGTATATTACTATGAGATTTCTTTAGATTGAATAATATGCGTAGTGCTGAACATAACTAACGGTACCTTGCAATTCTCTGTTTTGAGATTACTAAATTAGTGGTGAGAATGTTGAGGGCCGAGTGAATAATGGTTATTCCTTGAGGGCCTGTTCTAGCAAAACACTTAAGAACACACAATACTAAATAGGCAAAAAGAAAAAGAAAGCAGTAGTCAAATAAATAAAAGTTAACGCTCCTGGAATATATGTACAGAATGAAGACACTACATGCTTCACAGAACCCTTAGCTTGCTAATTTACACACATTTAGTAAGAACAATTAGAAATTTATTTGGCTAATAGTTGCAAATCAATATTTGAAGGTAAGCTTTTACAAGAAGGGTAAGTAGAGAACTGCAAAAAATAGATAATATATCATTTCCTATCCTGTCAATACTATAATAATAAAAAGAACATTTTTTTTCTTTTTGATCAGATTCCTAATGATTTTCCTGAGTGAGTTGATCCTGTTTCTTCATTTTCTCCTCATTCAGAGCATGATTCATCACAAAAAATATTTTTTGTAAAAATAGTTGACTTCAGTAGTAGTCTGAAGTAGGAAGAGATCATATTTTCAGAAGGCCTTAGTATCAAAGTCAGGCATTTGAGAAGGTCCTGAGATGCCTGCCTGTAGCAGTGAGCACACAAAGACCTTGACAGTTCTGGTCGTGACTTATTTTGGAAAATAGTACAGTTTGAAAGTGGAGGCTAAATTACATACCCTAAACCAGAATTTGTTCACTAGGATGACTATTTCAAGTGTTTCCCACTCAGTACTATGAAGTGTGTCAAAATCTTTGCATGCACACAGCTCCTTATCTTTTCTAAGCTTCCGCAAGACAGCAGCTGAAGTGTTTTATTTAATAAAGTCTTTGGGTTGTATGGACATCTGACCTTGTTCCTAGATAATTTGATTGTACTTTTTTCCCAAGTAATTATCCCCACTGCAGTTAGACAGTCCCAAAATATTAGGAAATGAGTAATGGAATGATTCCATAGACTTTCTTAAGTGACAAATGAGTCATGCAGATTCCATTTACAACTTGGGTGATATCCTTATCAAATTCTTAATTTCTGAATCATCTGGTTAACTAATTGTGTTCCCTATGGAAGAACACTACAAGGTATTGCTCAGAAAAGCCAGGGTGGACAGAGGTGATATATACACTCTCAAATAAATATTAACAGAACTTTTTTTCTGCCTTAACTTTTGTAAATTATCTGGTTTATCTTTTTTCTCTTGTCACTCTCACTCTAATTCTTCAGTCTATTTGGAAAAAAAAAAAAGAAAGGATAAATTATGTCTAAATTACTGCATGGAATTAAGATGAACTGCAAAATGGGTATATTTTTCTGTCTCTCCCTTTCCCATTGCCTCCTGAATGATTAACTTCTGTTTATTTCTAATTAGAAAAGCCACATCAGACTAAGCCACAAAGCATGTCAAAGAGTATGCAAATAATGCCGAGTACTTGAAAACCTAAGGCACTTTGCCTTTAAATACCCTGCGTGGTTTATTAAACTATAATTGCACTCTCTGAAATGTCGTATTGCAATTATATCCTGAGTTATTAATTAAAAGAAAAGAAACTATAAATGGTAAAAGATAATTTTGCTTGTGAAAAGCTTTATTGAGATTTTAGAGAAGGGCATTCAGGCAAAAAGTCATTTGTGAGAAAAGCTCCCACTGAAAGAAAATTAGATGTTTTGATCACCTTCTGGGGAAGTGAACCCGCATCCATTCTCAGCAGGTTGGGAACTGTAGCTAAAATACAGTGAACCACAGAGGAAGAATTGTAGGTGATAATGACAGATACTTATGCAAATTCATTAACACCAACCTATATAAGGTTATCATTTTCTCTAGTCATATATTTGAGCAAAAAAATTGTTTTGTTTTTTGAATAAATGTTTACTTGTTGGAGCTACCATAACATGGAAGTTGTTAATGTTCTTTAAAAATTGATGCAGATGATGAAACTTTTGAGAGTATCACCGTTACCACTGCCTCTAGTAGAAGCAGAGGTTACGTGCAAATTTTCACTATTTAGGAATGGCACTTCAAAAGAATCCGTGTTTATGCACCTAATAGGGGTTTGCTTTCCCTTTTCTATAGAATAATATGGCCTGTTTTTAAAATGGAATTTAATTTTATGATATATGGAGCAGACTTAAAATGGCTGTCTGCTAAAGTAGGAAAGGAGTCTTCTATAAGCCACAACTCACTCTTGCATGACTTCTCTTTAGGAGTTTGTTTATGATTTAATCCATCCTCAAAATGAGGGATTTCAGTTTGGCCAGAGCTTTCTGGTATAAAAGCATCAGTTTCCTGGGTCCGTTTGTGTGAGAATGCATTTATACTTCTCAGAAATCATTGTGCTGTTGGACTGTATTGCTGAGGTGGAGAATATTGAAGCATTTGTTGGTTCTTCTTTTCTGTTAAAGCGTTCCTCCTGTGCAAACTGTGTGCTGACACGTTATTGCTTTGCATCTGATGTCAGAAAATAAATCTGGCAAGGTGCAGTATGTGTTTCTGTCTACATGGACATTCTCAGTCAGACCATAAATAGACTATGT
This sequence comes from Fulmarus glacialis, assembly GCF_000690835.1. Classification (NCBI taxonomy): domain Eukaryota; kingdom Metazoa; phylum Chordata; class Aves; order Procellariiformes; family Procellariidae; genus Fulmarus; species Fulmarus glacialis. The sequence goes on from NW_009201348.1 coordinate 58,495, forward strand.
TTTTACCTCTCTCTATATAAACGTGGGAATATTTTTTTTCTTCTTCAAAAGAATCCTACAATTAACTGTCTTTGAGAGAGGGGGAGGAACATCCGTCAGATTACTTGGTAGGTTTGTCTCCAAAAACAATTTTTCTGTGCTTCTACATACTAGCGGTAGGTCAGGATGTGTGCAGTGCTTCTGAAAAGATGATACCACAGTAGCTGTTTTTTCCTCTAAGCATTGTTCTGTCAGTGCAAGTCATAAGGTTGCTAACATTGGAAGAGTGTTCAAGTTACGTGTTTTCAGCATATGGCTTTCATTTAATTCCAGAGAGACAGAGGAAGCTGGGTCAAGAGGTACTGGCAAAGGAAGGACCAAGAACAACTTTTAAAAGTCAGCTTTTGTGTTAGTCTTGCAGGTGTAAGTAATTCTTACAGTCAAAGGGGTTGCCGGAATGAATGAAACAGTGTACAAATAGTAAATAAACTGCACCCTACACTGCACAGAAAGACAGCTTTTTATGATAAAAAGGCTCTAGCTCCTATCTTTTTCTTTCAGCTGTTGAGAGGAGAATAAGCTCAGGTGGTTGGTTATTTTGTGGAATACTAATCAGAATATGCTTTTTGTTATACTGTGTCTTTTAATTGAGAGAACAAGAGGCACAGAAAAGAAAATAAATATTCTTAGACGGATTTTTATACATCTCAATGAATGAAGAAAAAACAAATCCTCTCTTCCTGTTAGGAAAAAAAAACCAAAACCAAAGCCCACCACACAGAACCACAAAACTCTTTAAATTCACCTTTGTGTAGTCTCTTTTGGAATGTCTTAGGCACAAACGCATTTAGGGTAGCAAGAAAGTTTCACTGAATCAGGTGTCCCAGTTTGAGAGCTGCTCGAGGAGAGGAGCACTTCTTGGAGACATGCCACTGTTAAGCCCATTCCTTTCATAGGAAAAATGGAACAAATATGATTTTTTTCCACAAAGCAAATAACTGAAAAAAAACCCTGTCTGAACTGCCAGAAAGTGAAGTACATCCTGGAATGAATCAGGAGCTCACTGCTTCTTTGTAGCCAGTGATCTTTGGTAAGCTCACAGATGTAAAATAGTAAAACATCTGTATCAGTATATGACCTTACCTGCTCTCTCCCTCCGATAGAGGCTGTATTTCACCTTCCATTTCTTTAATTACTTGTATTAGAGATACATGGAATTTAGGAGGTCTTGGAAGTAGCTGGGGAGAATAGCTGAGAAGTTTGTTCTGAAGTAGAATGTTTATTGAAAAAAAATACAGTAATCATCTAATTGTTCAAAACCTAAGTGATGGAAAAAAAATATTATGCCTTTCAGCAATAGGCTATAAAGAATTGATAGCATGATGTTTGATACCACTTACTTTTAAGGGAGAGAACACTTTTAATCAAATCAAGAATTCTTAAACCTAAATACTTTCTTGCTACGACGTATTACAGCTGTTTCATTTAAGCATGCTTAAAATAATATCAATAGAAATGTAAAGTTAAAATCAAGTTCAATTTTTTAAATTATTTTAACAGTACAATTTGGACTCATTAGCAGCTCGTCAGTAGGGTCAGGATTTGAAAAGCTCAAAAAATTTCATCTGTTAATTGCTGTGAACCTACATTACCATTATTGTGAGGTTCTGAAGCAAAGCATACATTTAAATAACTATTTAATTGAAGAGTGTTAATACAGCACTGAAGAGACTCTGCCATGAAGGTGTAGTAAAAGTGAAGTCATAGTACTGTGAAAGAATCATATTTTGGCACTTTTACACTACTTTTAAATTCCTATAAAACTTTAGAAATAAGTTTTTCGACTCTGTACATAAAGGAGTAATGAAGAATTGGATTTTCTACACTGTAAGGCTGCACTGAGCTTAAGCTCAAGGACTGATTGTGTGAGAATGGGAATTACTGCATCTGAATCGCCAGAGCTTAATGTGCTCAGTTCTGAAGAACTGCATAGTTTATACCCCAGATTTCTGAGGAAATTTTCAAATAAGATTGTCAGTTTGGCATTAATAATTTTGAAGGAATCTACAATGACAGGAATAAAACTGAAGCATAGCAAATTATTTTTAGAGAGGAATTACAAAAACTATTTGCAAAACTGGGGAAGATGGGACTTTGTATGTGAAATATTAGGAAGTGAAAGAGCTGTCTAACAAGACATGACAGTGGATTGTATTGTAAAAGAAAATACTGGCTTGGTGGGGAAAAAGCAGTGGAGTTTCCCAAAGATTAAAAAGGTAATGGAGTTAGTTGTATTTTCATTAATAATATGGTAGCAAGTTGTAGTGCTCTGCTGTTGCAGTTGACACAAATTTAGGAGGGACTGTCAACAGAGAAAGGATTGAGATAGTGGGATGGGAAGAACCAGATGAACTTGAAGATTGTAATAACAGAAATGTAATGAAATTCAGTTTTAGAAAAGGCAGGATCATTCCTGTAGATTACATGTAGACTGCTAAATAAAATGCAGATAGGTCATGAGATCAGGCAGTGACTACAGATTGTACTGCTTAATTTTTAGCATGCTCCCCGGTGTGGTTTTAGGCCATGCCAGCTAGCCCTCTTCAAGATAATGTTCAGGTATGGCTCAGGGAATAGTGTGCTCCAAACACCATTCCTGACAGCCAGTTTGGACAAGACAATATCAGCATTGTCACCATCTAACACTCAGAGGCTTTGCACTTTCAAACGTCCCTGTATGCTTTCATACTGCACCCTTGTGCTGCACATGATACATACTCTCCATTTTGTAGCGTAAAAATATTACAGTGGTGGGCTACAACATGGGGTTCTCATCATTTTAGATACTTCAAACTGAAAAAAACCACACAATAACAATAGTAATAATACTAATAGTAATAATGATAGTCATTGTCGTCATCATCATCATCATGTCCTTGGGCCAAATACATGCCATATATGCCCAATCTTGGACCCTAATACTGTGTAGTGTGTACGTGGCTTTAGGGATAGAGAAGTCCTGGGACGTGTTTTCCTTAGCCTTACAGGTTACTGGTTTCTGCACTGAGCTGCCCCCTTCAATCACAAATTAACGAGTAAGTAAAAAAGACCAGCTAGGACCGCAGGTACCAGAGATACTTGCACGCTGAGTCGATAAATCAGGCTGTGGTATCAGCCAGTGGGAAACAGTGCATTTTTGTAGAGATAGGAGAGCGTTCATGACATTGTACAGGGCAGTGGAGAGACCTCACCTGACAGTTTTGTTTAGCCACATCCATGGAAAATGAATTTGAACTGGGACAGCTGGAGCTAGGGTAATTAAGGAAATGGAAAGCTTGCCATGCAGAGGGGACAAAAAGAGCTTGGCTTGTTAAATGTAGTACAATTAAGGCTGAGAAGTGTGATTACTCCTTCAGGGGCAGGCACCAGAGAAGGAAGTGAAATAGCTGTTTCAGCTAAAGGGCGGTGGTAGCACAAGAGCAAAATGAATGTAACTGTCCCTGAATATATTTGGCTTGGGAGAAGATTTCTCACCATGAGACATAGGGTTCTGGAGCAACCTGCCAAGAGCAGCAGAGGGAGCAAAAACCTGGTTAGTTTTACAATGGATTAGTGGCGACTTGTGAAAGGACCAATGATCAGCATGAAAGTTTAAAAGATGGAATTGCTTGCACTTCCTGGGCTGTCCCTTCCAGGTTTATCTTCTTATTTTTGTCTAGCAGAATGAGAAAAACTATTTGACCATTCAAAGAAAAATAAGCTTGAACATCAAACACATTCAGGACAATAGCGACACTAGTCTCTAGTTTTCTCAGGTTAAGATGTACTGGGGAGAAGCTGCAAACACTCAGTGATCCTCTAGTGCTAAAGAATGAAAATGCTGTGTACATCAGGTTGAACAAATTATGTGAAAACAACGCAAAGAACCTTTTCTGCATTTTACTTATTAATTAAATCTTCGTGATTTAAAAATCAAGTTTGAGTGACACAAAATACCTTCTATAAAATGCCAGTGTTTTCCCACTTTTATTGTTGACCTTTTTCAAAGATGAAATGTAGTTTTGAAATAAATCTAGGCTTATTTGTTTTCATACCATGGGAGACCAATAATATCCCCAAGGACTCATGTTTCTTTCATTTTAACTTGGATATAGCATGAGCTTATATTCCTAAAGAAAAATACAAATTCTTTGTGTGTTCACAGGGAAATTAATTGCATAAATCCTGTATGCTTTTAATTACAACTATGAAATGGTAATGCTTTTATAGGCTATATAAGATCTATGATATACATTAGCTACAATTTTCCAGTTTATTTTTTGTAAAAGTTGATAAATATTTTACGTATTTGTAATTAGAGTGTTCTATTAAGAGAGCCTAATTGATACCTAAGAATATTTAATACTGTATTTTTCCCCTCACCTTTTTATTTAATCTTACAGTGGTTCTGGGGATTGTGATTTCTGAAGTTCATCCAGGTATAAAAAGAATAATATTAGGGTAGCCAAAGTTTACCAAATAAAAGTATTTCCCAACTTTTAGTAGTGAGATAATACTCAACACCACAATTAATTTGGCAGTCTTATTTTGGGTGCTGCTACCTTTTGTAGCTCTTGGAGATATTATTTGGGGAAGGGGAGAATTTAGTAACATTTGCTTTTAGAGAACTTGTGACCAGTTATGGTTTCCTTTTCCTGTACAATGATCTGATGATAACTGGTCAAATTCTAGAGGGAGAAGGTCAGTAATAGAGTAAAAATGTATTGTTCCTCAGGAAAAAAAAAAGTTGCTATTATTTAAAAAAAAAGGTTGTTATTTCAGTGAGAGACTTAAGAGTTTTCAGGGTAGTGCCTGCAGTCTGGGGCTGTACATCCAATGTTACCCGTGGTGGAAAAGTTGATTCATTAGGGACCATGTCTGGACATCTACCAACCTGAGCTGTTATTTGTAGGATATGCTGCTATAATCTCAGTTGTTCATATACCCCTATTTTTTAACATGACAGCCTAGTCTTGTTGAAATTTCTGTTTATGCTGTATTAAAAATACCCATTCCAAGCAGTATTACTGGAGGGGAAAGGCTCATTTAAATATAACATGCAATTATCTTTATATATTGGCATTCTCAAACATTACGTATGTCTAATAACTTTTCCTCTGAATAAAGAGACCCAATATATGCAAATGTAGGAGGAAGCATCCATTGTTCTGCTGCTTTTGTGCGTGAGGGCACTTTATGAAGTGTCAGTGATTACAGGTGCTTTTGTTTTGAACAGCATTTCCCCTAAAATAGCAACAATCACCAGCAAGAGGAAAACAAAGCCTTGCCAATATCAGCAGCATAAATGAACTCAAGGGTGCTCAAGGGCCCTTCTAACAAAGCTAGCTGGTAGGGAGATGGTCTCCTCTTGGCATGTTAAATGTGTTTTATTGGGGGGAGGGGGTTGTGAGAACTCAGGAGTCTCAGAAACCCAGTGGGAGTGGCAGTGCAGCATAATGGGGCTAACTTTTATGCCTCCATTTCAAGTACCTCGTCACAGTAGTGAGAGATTCGGGGAATGGGAGCTTCTAGCCATCACTTGCGTACAGTCCCCACTGTGTGAAGAAGCTGGAGAAAAACTAATATATTGCAAAGAAATGTAAATAACCTGACAGGCTCCCTTAGGAAAAATGTTATCGAATTGTTACAACCACAGGGGTTTAGGCATTTTCCCACTATCCTTGCTCGCTAAGGACCATCTGGCTGAGGCTGGTTGTTGGAAGGCATTTTGTTCTGAATGATGCCTTGAGTTATCTGTTGCCACACCAGCCACTGCAGCTCTGCGCAGGGGCCCTCCCACGCTGCCTCCTGCTTTTGACTACTTTGGTGTTGGGTATCGTGAGAGCTGTTGAGTCCCCCACTAACCATAGCTACAGGTATGGAAGGGTGAATAAAAAACATCCTTAATGAAAGATGAATGTTCACATAAAATTAAGATGTTAATACTTAGACCGTGGTAAATATATTATTAACACCTGTATTAGAATTTGAGATAGCAAAATACAGGAAAAATCAAGTTCATCTCTTCCTATTCTTGTGATTAACTCCAAAATATTTTTCTCTCTGTTACATCTTGTTGCAAGTTGTGGGGACACTTGCATGACATCACAGCTGGAATCCAGTCTTAATACTGACCCTTTCTCCTAGGCTTTTTTTGCTGAGTAGAGCCCTGATTTGAAGAGCAGGTTTTGTTACGTGCCCAAACCTGCCTAGGATGCTGAGGATGCTGTTGCATTCTCTTCCTTCCATTGCTCTTCTGTGGAAGAGGAAGAGAGTAATTCAGAATGCCTTAACAATATTCCTTAAGGACTACTGAATGCAATGTCTAACTTCTAGAAATGCAAACCTGGATGTGGTATCAGGTTGTAATCTCACATCCAGGCAGGGAGAAAAATGTATAATCAGCTCTCAACATTTTATCAATGTCTTGCATCAGTGTTAGCCCATTCTAAGGTAAACCCTTCTATCTGACTCACAGGCAGTGGCTCACAGGTCAGGTTGTTCATGCTCTGAGAGTTATATTTTCTGTACAAATGTAGACAGATAATGATTCTTTATGCAAGCCTGCATTTAAATGAGAAAAATGCATCTGACTCATTACTGGCTCTGGAATAAAACTAGACTTAAGATAGCCATTCTGAAGAGAGAGCGTGTTTGGAAAAAATATTTTGGAAGAACATTCTTTTTTATTAGCTGTACTTTGATGGAGCAGCAGTATTTTGTTGGATACTGCTGCAAGTGTAAAATAGGAAAATAGGAATTAAACGAGTATGTTCCTCTTGACCTGACAGAAAATGTTATAGGCTTACTTAAAACAATCCTGACTAGATTTTTAGATTTTTATTTTTAATTAAGATTTACCGACCTTGGTAAGAAAAAAGATTGATGTGAAAGTAAAGTTAAAGATTATTAATAGATTTCACAGATGAAAATTATGCAGACTTGCACTATATAATGCAAAAGAAACAGACGTGCCCAGCAACGTTTCAGTGTGCCAGGCTACTGTGAACTAAAATGTATGATAGCTCCAAAATCAATAAGAAAATCCATTTTGGGGAAACAAAGGATGAAAAAATTGTGGAAAATATGTTGGTTCCCCAACAGACTCTTTAAAAAGCCGTTTTCATTTCTGGTGATGCATCAAAAGAAAGATAATATCATTTTCTATAGTGGTGCTCTTCTAAGGCAGAGCACATGAAGAGTTTCTATGATGAAATAGATGAAATATCAGATGCAATTAACTTGCATCTAACTCCTTAATTTTGCATAGCAGTAAATGCCATTAGCAAATCTGATCTTTCCTTTATGATAGAGTGTATCAGGTCCTTTGTCTCATATTTGTGTCTGTATGGAGACCAATTAATTTCAGAGTAGTTTTTACTGAGGTTCTCACAGAACCAGTTTTTATTATAATGCGTATGACTTGCCAGAGAAAAATAATGTCACATGGTTTTCAGTAGCAGCCTAACTCAATAGACTACAGTAAGTAATCCAGGTACCAGTTGTCAAAGACTGATCCAAAAAAGAAAGTCCAGTTTATGGTTACAGTTTCCTTTCAACAGCGTAACAGGCAGTGAGCTGATTAGGAGACATGTAGAGGCCTTGCAGTATAAGGTATGTGCAATACATGAAATAAATTAATTTGGAGAAATGTGTATTTTGCCAATAACCAAGTAGCTATCAGGTGTTTTAATTGTTTTCAGGTTTCTAGAAGGTCTTTTGGTATACTATTTCATTAAATGTAAGTTGTACAAAAGTTCTACAAGCAGTTTTATACTGCACACCCTTTTAAAATAAACCAAGAAAAATCCTATAAAGCAATTATTATTAAATAAAGACAAATAGTTCTAAAGCATGAAATTCCTTGTATGAGCTACGGGCAAATACAGTATTTAAGAAGGTTTTTTAGTATTAGGTTAGTGAAGCAGTCATGGAGCACACACAGCCTATTTGCTTTGTAATTGAAATTTCCTGGGCATCTGAGCAGTCGTATGACCCTAAAGAAGAGAATTAGCGATTGCAATCATATCTAGCTAATCAAGGCTTCTGCAGTGAGCCATATTTGAAAATTCTCCACGTACACAGGATGTTTCAATCGACTTCTAAATTTTTCTCACACATTTTCACAACAGTCCAATGTTGCACATTTGCTAATATTCCCTAATCTCATTAAGCAGAGCATGGAAGATGGATAGTTGGTAGGGGAGGAGAATAATGTCAGAGATTTCTGTGAGCGGAAGTTCAGCTGCTGTGGGTGCTTTGTAAGAACTCCTGTTCTGTTTGTTGCTCTGATGTGAGAATTGAGAAAGCTCTGAGGTGCAAAACCAACATCGCTTTTGAGTGAAGAACAATGGCTGATCCCCTAGAGAAATTCGCAGGCTCTGTTTATTCCTCAATTGATTTTTCATTTAATGAAAAACATGACAATGTGCTAGATGCCCCCAAATAATAATCTCATAAATAAAAATGTTAATTTTTATAGGCAGCATTCTTTATGAGAGTTCCTTTTGAGACATCTTAGCTCTAGCCTACAAAATCACAGTTTCTTCCATACCTACACTGTCACTCATGTTCACGTAGCAAATGAGCATTTTCTGCAGGTTCTGCCGTAAAGAAGCAGTCTTATAAAATTATTTAAGACAAGGAAAAAAACCAACCAAACAAAAAACCTAACCCTGAATTATTCAAACTATGACAGAGATCTTTCTCCTGATTGGTTTCAAAGAGTAATTTAATGAGGTATTTTCTGTACACGTTTAATGTATGCTAGCTCTCTTTCTCACTTAAATTGTCTCACTGGAGGAAGAGGGATTTTGTCTGTCTTTGCTGGCTGAGCTACAGCTAAAGTCAGCAGCACAGGGCAAGACTGTACAGTAAAATACTGGCTTTGAGGCAAGTTTTCTACACCTAGTTCTATAAATTAACAGGGAATTGAGCTTGGGGTTTGAAATCTTGAATTCCTGCATCTTAAGAGTGGTTCTCTTTATTTATTCTCAATGTCCAGCCTTGTATAGAGACGGTGTAAAGTGTAATGTCAGATTAGATGATCATGATGTCCTTTTCTGGCCTTCAAAATCTATGGATAAAGCACTTCAACCTCTCTGTTCCCCAGTCTCTCCATTTTTAAATTGAAATAATTCTTGCACACATAGGTCATGGGATATGCTGGGATAATTTAGTGTTTGTGATTGCAATGAAAATAGAAAGGCATATATTTTTTAATAGAAATACTCAAATACTGTTAGAGACTTTCTTTAAACATTTACCAAAGTATCATCTGGCTGTCAGAGTTAATCTAATATGATTAACAATTATATTATTGTGATATGCAGTGCAGACATTTCAATACATATTTGCAAGGGATTGCTTCTGATTAATTTGTATGGTAATCCACAGTCATTTATTCTACTTCGTGCCTGTTTGTATGGGGTGGTTATAGTCTATGTTTTTATGCGAGCTGGATAGGCAGCTGGATTCATGCTCATTAAGCCTCAAAGCCTCTCACTTTCTCCCCTGCTAGCAGTGTTCAACGTGCTGTGGTTTTGTGATTTGGAAGTACAGCACTGAGGGAACCGAGCGAAACCACCAGTCTAATTTCACTTTGGTCTTTTTTCACTTGACTGATCAGAATGATTTTCAGTCACTCCAGTCAGGGCTGGAATCCCAGAGGTGAAAAGTCAGCGAGTAATCCATTTAGCCACCAGGTCCTCCAGGTGGAGCTTAGCAAACTATAACAATTATTGTATTCTCTTCTTTCTTATCATAGCATGGCCATTGCTAATGTCGTGTCGGAGCTTCCTTTTTAAACCATGCTTTGCAGGTGTTGTAGAATTTGCTGTAAAAATTCCCTACGTGATGAATCCGGACACAAAAGATTGCGATGCAAGAGTCATTTTTGGCACCAATTTAAAGATAAGCTTCAGTGACTTTTAATGAAAAATTGACCTTTTATCCAGAATATTCTCCCCCCAAATCCTTGCACAGAAGAAACCTTCTGTGAGGGAAAAAGGGGTATTTGGTGGGATATGTGTCACCATTTCTCCCCAGTTGCTGCATAAGTTGCAGAGGGCCCCTCAGTTCAGTATTGTAAGAAGTGTGGAATGGCAAAGGAATACCTATGGACTGACCCATAAGTTAAACATGGTAGAACACACTTATTTATTTATTTGACCAGTAACACCTTATTTTGTTGCACTTACATACCATTTAACCATAGAAATTGCTTTTCATGCTTTATGGTTTCATTAAGCCCTTGCATTTCTTTCAGGTTGGAGAATACAGATGTGAGAAGTCACTTGCTTAAACAGGCAGTTTCAGTTATCAGGTTCCCTGTACTTCAACGTCTGGGAAGCAAATATCACAAAATTGTTTGGTTTAGTACAAAATGATGGAATTGGGATGACTTTTTTTAAAATAAATGCATTTCTTGAATCCCTGTTGTAGAAAAAGCTCCATTTTTTGATAAATTAAAATTAAATTGAAATTAAATTAAATTAATATCCACCCCTTTTAAAATTATCTTGGCAAATCATATGTGTCTGTATATATATATGACACATATATATATATTCTCACATGTGAATTTTTAACTTACAAAGAAAGTAACCTCTCTTGAAAACATGACATCTCATGGTGAAAACCAGATGGAAGATGATAAGGTCATTGTTATTATTTTAAAAGCAACTGTTTTATAACCAATCTTATCTTTTGTGAGGCCTTACTGTTAAGGACTACAGACACTTGAAACTGAGGGAATTCATGAAGAGTTAAAAACACTCAAAGGAGATATTTCTGAACAGTATTCCATTTACTGTCATTTCTCCTGTTTGGGTTTGGTTTTTGGTCTCATATCCTTATATTCCTCTCACTCCCAAGAAGAAAACATTTGAAGATTAATGGCATTTCTGTTCCCAGACAGGGAACAGGATTATACCCTTAACTTGTTACTGTCGTTAACCATGCAGATACCTTCCCAGACATTAGTCTTCCAGTTTATCTCAAGTGCTGCCATTTCTCAGGATTCGATGGCTCCGTGGAATCGCATAAAAGCTTTTGGTAGATGCACAATTTATACTTTAGCCATCTCTTTCAAAATTCAGCCTCCAAAAAAATAACTGGGGGGAAAAAAACAACAGAAAAAAACCCCTTCTGTTTTGTGTTACTGACCTTTCATAGCTGCTGTGCAACTCTTTATCCTAATTTTATCCTAAATGTCCAGTAAATGGTGTAACATTTAGCAGTGTCACCAGGTCTTAGTTCTCTTAAATCCTTTGTACTTGGATCTGCTTTTGTACATGGGAACAAGATGGTATGTATGGATTTTACACTCAGGATATCCCAAGTGTTTTCTCTTTGGGAACTGAAAAATAGAGAAAATTATCAAATAGGGGGAAATATTTTGAATGTGTCTTTCAGTGTACAGAACACAATGGGAAAGCTGAGAAAGCATTCCTGAATTGAAGATCCTTTGTTTATTACAGTCTTTAACGGTCTCTTGGTTGTTAGAAGCGAGATGGAGTTAATTATTTTAAAAGTGACAAACTCTAATCAATATTCAATTGTTGATGTGTTAATTAGTAGATCATGCCTTTATTATTAACACAGGCAATTTGCTGCTGAACTTCTTTTCTGTTTTGACTGCTCAGTCTCCAGTTAAGAGTCAGTATCACTACGGAAGCACAAGCAGTGTAACAGTTGCCACCTTGGAGTTTTAGGTTAGCATTTGGCCAATCGACATTCTTAAGAAACATGAAATTTCTGTGAAGAAATATTTCTGTGGGATAATGTTGCATAAAACACTTTAAAGAGCTTTTAATTCATTAATTAAGGCAAAACTGCAAGAGATGTTACAATATCTGCCTGTGCTTGTTTGTAAAGGGCAAGTGCATCGCTTTGGAGTCGGCTACAAAACGTTCCTTGACTTCAATGCAAGCTAGCTTGGATTATTAGTGTGCATTGCAGTTGGGATGGTCTTTCTATGAAGCTAGCTACATATTAAATTCATGTCTGGACTCCACTTTCAAACTATTAGGCATCATAGGTACACTCACATAGATTGAAGGTACATTTCAATTTAGGGATCAGAGTGGGGAAAAACAAGAGCTGGAATTATTTCTCACAGTCATAAAAGCCTAGAAATTTATATCCTATCAAATGGATGAATTGTTGCTTACAAAAGTAACCTTACAAAATGCCACTAAATTTAGGACACTTAATCTGTTGTCTGCTTCTGAAAGTTCATTTATTTAGGACAGACAATGGAACATTAATGCAAAATGAAATGGTCGAGTCAAGGATTGTTAGTAGAGAGACAAAGTTGAATGCAAGCTCATTTTAATCTTTGAGATGTCAGTAAGTACTGGAGCACTGTGGCAACATGCTTTTGGAGAATCTACCTGTTCCTGCAGAAGTTGGATTCCTAAAAAATGAAAGATAATAATATAGACTTTCCAAGGTATTAGGGTACCTTCCTTTTGATTTTAGTGGGCAGCTAGGTAGTTCCAGGTGATCGGTACTACCCTTGGAGTATTAATTGTGATACCTAAGGAAAACAGTGTACATGCTAGTTTTTAGCATCATGCCAATCCTGATTTAAAATACTCAGTAATTCTGAAAAAAAAAGTTTGAGTACCATCAGTTTCCAACCGCAGTATAACACTAGCAGCTTTTCTCTACAATGGTTCCATCTGCCTTTATGTGTTTTTTTTTCCCCAGGACTTTCCTGCTGGGCTATTAATGCACATTGCACTACAGCTTTGTATTTTTTTAAGTATTAAATATTAATTAGAACATATGCAGTTCAGCCTTACTCATTTTTCCTTGTTTTATGATACTACTTTTCACCCTTTATGTACAAGGGGGAGAAAATGAATGTTGCATGTTGAAAGGGGCTATGTGGAGAGGAGCGAGAATGGGTGCATTTGCTCATCAGAAACTGCGGATGTGTAACGCACTCTAGCTTCACATGTTTCCAGATACAGCCTTTTGCCTGACCATTCTGTCTTACCACCTCTGTGCAGAGCCGAAGTCCTCAGTATTCTTCCCACCTCCCTATGCTTTTCTCAGTGTGATTTAGCTGGGCAACACTTAATTAAACTCCTTTTCCTCTCTTTACGCTTCAGGTATTATTATTCTGCAGCTCCCTTCAAGAGGTAATTTGTGGGCTGTTTATCAAAGCTGTGAATTTAATAATATCAAAACCATGCTATTGTGCTGTCACTGTAATGAGATGTATTGACATTTCTTATGAACAGTATTTTCTCTCCATAAGTGCGTTGTTCCTCTGCTGAATATTGTGGGCGTTCAAAATAAAAAACCCCACAATGTTACGTTATTTAGTCATATTATTCCATTACCCTCACCTCCTTCATAGTTAGATATTGCCATTTGAAAAACAGAACTTCAGCACTGTAGTACTTTGACTGCAACAGGAAAACCATCCTGTGTTTTATCTAACAGTGTTACCTGCAGCACTCAACTAATATTTCTGACATGAGGCGTGAGGGGGATGACAACAGTGCCCTGTCAAACTGTTGGGAGATACAGCTAGTCTCTGCTGTGGTTCCAGAGCAGCACTGATTACATAATTCTAGAACTGGTCAAAACCACAGATTTTTGTTTGCTGTGGAAATTGTGTATGATATGTTAAAAAGTTGGGGTTTTTTTAGGAGAGAGAGTTCTGAATAAAAAACATAATTATTATATAGAAAGTAGATGCTTTCTTTGATATAATGGAAAATTACTTGGTGATTTTTTTTTTTTTACAGTTTCCCAATAATATGTAGTATGATTACAATGTTTGTTCTTTCCTTAACTATTATGTATAGCTTTTTGTCTAATTTGCTCTCCTTTCCGTAATTCTTTCCCCTGCATTCAGGAGGTCTACTGAGATTGCGTATCTAAAATATCCAAAATACAAATACTAAAAAATGAAGATGGAAGGAAGCATGGAAAAGACCAATAGTAAACAAAATTACAAAGTCCAACTCCTGCTCCCTTTTTCTTTAGTTTTTCTTTACTTTAAATTTCAGGAAAGTAGTAGGATGGGAAAAGGAGCATCTTGCAGACTTTATACAATCTGCAATGATTTAGGTCATTTTAAATTTAAAGGTCAGAATATGCAGTATATCCGCGCATTAATGCTAATGTCTATGGCAACATTGTGGCAGCCCTGTGGTATTTTTGAAGGAAAAATTATTCCTGAATACTCAATCCAAATATTTTATAGCTTTTTGTTTTAAACTTGTAGATTTTGTTGTTCCACCTCTACGTTTTTGGGTTATTTTTAATCTTTTTCTTTTTGAGAAAGTATGAATTAATTCTTTTCGTAGCATTAAGAACCCATGACTGATGTTTCTGGTCTTCTATTTATATGGGCAACCCATTTCTTGTGTTGTTTCTTCTTTGAATGAATATCTACAAAGATTCTGTATTTGGTTCATGTGTGACTGATGTACATGAGACTAGATTTATCTTGAGTACTACTGTAAATATTGTGGCCATGGATGCTACTGTTGTTGAAAATTCCTGGCATAAGATTACTCTTGCTTATCTAAAAACTTGCTTTCTGTTGACAAAGTACTTCCTCAGAGCAAATGCAGTTACATGCTGGCTGCAGAATCGTTGATAAGATAGCCTTAGCTAGGCATTTTGACGGAAGGTACAGTGTCTGGGAAAGATCCTCAAAAAACTGGTCTGTCCTCATCTGCACTATCCTGTAATCCCATCTGCTACCTCAGTGACTGTAGGTGCTGGTATAATCACATAGTCAAATCCAGAGGACTTTTTCATCAGCAGTCCTCTGTTCCTTTCCCTCTTCCCTTGGTGATGCTGCCCACAGCCTTCTCAGGCCATGAAAAAGGAACATACGCTGGTCATTGTGGAAGTGAACATCCAACATTGAAAAGACAAATATAAATCCAGAGATGGTGTTGGTTGCTGGAGATTGTGGAATTGCTGCACACCCCACAGAAAACATGCAGTGTATCTTCAACCACTTACCAGCATTGTCCAATGACTTCAGTCTCACGGTCAGAGAAGCT
Organism: Fulmarus glacialis; assembly: GCF_000690835.1. Lineage (NCBI taxonomy): Eukaryota > Metazoa > Chordata > Aves > Procellariiformes > Procellariidae > Fulmarus > Fulmarus glacialis. The sequence continues at coordinate 73,554 of NW_009201348.1, forward strand.
GAGGGCATATTTCAACCTCCCCCAGGTCAGCTGTCCCAACACTAGTTAACAGAAAAAGGATCAAAATGGTCACCAGCTTTATCTATGTTGGTTGCACTCTTCTCAGATCAGTAGCAAACAACAATGAAATCTGTCTTCTCACTTTCGAAGAGAATTCATCTTTAAGTTGTGAGGAAAAATACAGATCTGATTTTTACTTCACTTCACTTGAAGTACAATGATACTATACTTTCTGCATTTCTCCCTGAGTCTTGGATTCTGTACAGTCACCATATTCAACACCTTGAGCTGTTGGAGTAGCACAATCAGTGCTGGATTCTGGAGTTTCACTGTCATGTCCAACATGTCAAATGCTGAGGGCATACTGAGATGTTCTTCAGTACTGGATGTGATCTAGGGTTTCATTTGCATTGGGCTGAATACACACAGAAGAAGAAAGTCTAGGATTCTCAAATGGGACTTTTGCTGCCAGTTAACTAAGCAACAAAAGAGGAGCTGGAGGTATTTGATCAGCTCAGGAGAGGAAGTTATGCAAGGACAGCATAATTAAAAGTAGTCCTGCAGGGGAGACTGCAAAATATTTTAAGATGATCTAAAAGATCGGAAGTGCTTACCAAGCCGTTCTTAATCCTTTATCAGCAGTCCTGGCTAACAGGGAAGTTAGCAAATGTGACGCCCATCTACAAGAAGGGCCGGAAGGAGGATCTGGGGAACTACAGGCCTGTCAGTCTGACCTCGGTGCCGGGGAAGGGTATGGAGCAGATCATCTCTAGTGCCATCATGCGGCACGTACAGGACAACCAGCTGATCAGGCCCAGTCAGCATGAGTTTATGAAAGGCAGGTCCTGCTTGACCAACCTGATCTCTTCTCTGACAAGGTGACCTTCTCTGCTTAGTGGATGAGGAAAAGGCTGTGGATGTGGTCTACAAAGACTTTAGTAAAGCATTTGACACCGTTTCCCATGGCATTCTCCTGGAGAAACTAGCTGTTCATGGCTGGACGGACATAATCTTCACTGGGTAAAAAACTGGCTGG
>NW_009201349.1:0-232 GCF_000690835.1 Fulmarus glacialis
TGGACCCCAGGACAAAGCGGGGACCCTCAACGCCGTGATGCACCAGCCAGACTCACACCCCTCCCGCTCCCAGCCTGCAAAGCCCCACGGGTTCCCACGCTGGGGACACCCTTTACCCCCCATCCCCTGACCACAAATGTTTGCTAGAGACTCCCCTGAACCTTCCCATTTCACAAGGAAAGAAAGAAAAAGGATCACGGGGCCCTTTATTGGTTGTGTCAGGAAAAGGCGG
>NW_009201349.1:576-1340 GCF_000690835.1 Fulmarus glacialis
GTGTCAGGAAAAGGCGTGAGATACAAGTGGTGTCAGGGTAGATCACAAGCTCAGGAATAAGAAGGCCACAGGACAGAGGCGCCTCCTTGCAACAGGGACAAACACAAGGACAGGAGCTGGGTCTGGCCTGGCTCCGTCTCCCCTTGCATCGCTCCAGACAATTTTTTTTTGAGCTAGAGATCCACTGCAGCTGTGACCGCCACGGGATCTCTGCGCAGCGGCAGAGCTGGGGGGTCCCTTCCACAACCAGCCCAGCTCTGCCGAAAGCTGGCGCTCTGGGTGCAAGGTCAGTCCTGCGGCGCCCGCGGGAGCGGAGCAGGACGCCCATCACCAAGCTGCTGGGCACGGCTGAGTCTGTCCCAGGGCTCTAATTGCCCTCCGCTTTGCTCCGCAGCTCGTCAAAGACCTCACTCTGCCGCCTCTTGTCCTTGGCACGGATGATGGTCATCCTGAAGAGCTTGCAGTAGAGCTCCATGGCGGTGGGGCTGTCGTCGTTCCCGGGGATGGGGTAAGTGATCAAGCAGGGGTTGCAGTTCGTGTCCACCACCCCCACCGTGGGGATGTTCATCTTGGCAGCATCCCGGATGGCCACGTGGGGCTGAAAGGCGTTGTTGAGGCTGCTGAGGAAGACGAGGAGGTCGGGCAGGCGGACACCAGACCCGAACTGGATGTGGGCATTGGTAAGCAGGCCGCCCTGCCAGTAGCGGGTGTGGGCGTACTCCCCACACTCCCCCGACGTGACCTCGGCACGGGGTGAGAAGCGG
>NW_009201349.1:1394-2206 GCF_000690835.1 Fulmarus glacialis
CTGGAGGTGCTGCATTGTCTGATCCAAGTCGATGATGTCCTGATCCAGGCGGCAGCCAAAGATGTATGGCTCCATGAACCTGCAGGGACAGAGGGAGGGCGACACAAGGGGACGCAGGGACAGAGTGCTACAGGCATCGAGCAGTGTTTCCAAACGCGGTGTGGCCCCACAGAAACCTTCTCACACCCCGAAAGATGGTACCAGAGGTGGTCTCTGCTGAGAGCCCTCGTGCGCAGCGCCTGTGCCAACCGGGCTCAGGGGGGTGCAGGTCTGACACCCCACTCGGTGCCTGTGCTGACTGGGGTCCCTGCAGTTTTGCAGGGCAGTGACTGTGCCCAGGTGGAAATGGGGGTCTGTGTGGACAGTTCCAGACCCAGATCAACCTAGTGCAACCCCCAAAGGCTGATGTGGTCAAGGGAAACACTCCTGATGTCAACAAGTGTTGGATCTCAAAATGGGGTCACTCACCTATGCCGACATCCCTTTTTGTGCCCCAAGTGCACCCGGGCATCAAAGAGATCTTTCAGGGAGAAGAGCTCCTTCACGTTGAAGAAGTCAGGGTGGCTGAGGGGCTCGGACAGCAGCTTGTCATCCTCAGCTGAGAGAAGGGAAAAAAAGCTATCACTACTCCCTCTTGCTGTGTTTGCAGGGGATGAGCCGGGACGGGAGAAAGGGCCCTGATACGCCCATGGCCCCTTGAGTGCAACAAGGGCCTGGCGATACCAGCAAGGACATTGCTCATCGCCTGGACCTAGGTGCAGACAGTGCCAGGGGTGCAGGGGCCCGGCTCGGAGGACCCCCCTTTCCCCGGG
>NW_009201350.1:0-9997 GCF_000690835.1 Fulmarus glacialis
GCCTCCGGCGGCCGTTTGCCGAGCGAGCGCTTCCCCAGCCCGGCCCCCGCTGGGTGCCTTGCTGCCGGCTGAAACAGAATGCAGACGGTGACAAGCATTTTTTTCCTGCTGGATTATCTCTACTTTTCCCTTCCTCGGTTTCTCAAGACGTGACATCCTCCTTGTCGATGCGGAGGACAGGGGAGGGGTCATCTTGAATCTTTCATCTCCTTTTGCTGCCAGCTTCACTTGACCGCTGGGGCTCATTTTTTCCATTACAGCTCTTCTGAACCCTGGTCTTTCTCTGCTGTCCACGTAGTTTCTAAAGCTTCACCATACTGTGCTCATCTCCGGTCTCCATTACTGCACATCTCATGTACTTCAGCTTCCCCAGTGCCACTACTTCCCAGCCCATCAAACGCCAAATTAAAATGATCTCCCTGGCCCGTCCATCTGGGCATTCCCCTTGCCTCTTTGCATCTCTCCTTGGTGCCTCCCATATTTAACCTAATCTCTCTGGTTTTTTCCCATTGCTAGGCCTCCCATCACCATTTCCCCTGCGGGGGGTCCCACAGGGACTGCGGTAGCCGGTGCAGCTACAAGCCCTTCACCCCAGAAGGTCCCAGGGGGGTTTCTGCATGCTGTTGTTCCTGCCTGCATCTTGCAGCCTGCAAGCTTCTGCCTCTGCCCGGCGTCTCGTGCTGTACTTGGGTTGCGAGCAGCTTTCTGTTTGTGTTTGTGTGGTACCAGCAGTGCCGGAGCCAGAGCCTGCATGGCAGTGTCGCACGCCTTATCATAGTAAGAAAAATGCTGATAATTCAAACTGCAAATCCAGCTGTAACATTAGCTATGTTCGCAAAAGGAAATCAGTTGTGTGACAGGGAATGAAACAAATTCAGGGAAAATGCTGTCAGTGACTAAAAAGCACAATGGGAGGTAGCACAGTGGGGGCACAGGGTATGTGCCTCTCCTATAAACCACTAGCTGTTCATTGTAAGACCAGAGCCACTCATATGGTCCCATTTCGAGGGAAGCCGTTAAGGAATTGTAAAACTAGGAAAATACTGTGCCGTTCTATTTTGCATTTTCTGCAGTTCCGCTGTAGTTGAGAAACGATTGTATTTGTCTCTTTGCTGCTTGTTCAAACACATGCAGTTTCTGCTTAAAGCGCTTACGCGCACAGCCTTACTCATTTACAGCGCAGATTTTTAATTGAGTAATAGCATCTGAAGGCAGCACAGCAACCTCGCCAGTGAAGAAGCGGTCGCAGGGAAGCAGAGTGGATCACTTCTCCTCCCCACTCCCAGCAGGATGTTTTCCCATGTCACATACTGCAGACTGTGCCTACGTGTTCTGAATCCCCAGGTGGAAATTGCTGGACCAGGGGTCCTTGCTACAGTGTACGGATGCAAGACCAGTTAAAAGCAGTGATGTCACACATCTGTACTCCGACTTGCACCACAGGGAAAATGTGTTTGATTATGTTCCCTTTGCTGAGCAAAAAATGGCAACTAAGGTTTTTAATATGATCCTCAGAGCTCTTACCAAAATCAGCTGGTCTGCCTTGTTCTGCTGCTGCCAGCTAAGTCAGTGTTAGATGAGGAAGGAGCATCTTCTTCATCCTCGCATCGGATGTCAGCAGCAGAGCACGGATCTGAACCCCACGGAGCCCGAGCCCCCAGCCCTAACAGCCTAGAGCTTCTCCTCCTCTCCCCTTCTTACTTCTCCCCCCTTTCTCTTGCCTTTCCCAAGGCTGCACTAAGGTGAGTATTAGTGCAGTTAATATCATCTCGCTTCTCTGTACTTCTGCCTACACCCACCGACTTCCCTGTGGGTTTCAACCAGCAGCACAGCTTCCTGAGCAATGTACGAGCGTGCTCATCAGGATGATCCAGGCTGGCTGTGGTTTCCCTCCTGAAGCTAGTAACCTAGAACAGGGCCCAAATGTCCCCAGTACTCCTTTCCGAAGAGTTCGGAGGAGCCTACCTGTGTCGGTGGCTGCAGGATGCCGGTGCCCCTGCCCTCCTGGCTGAGGCAGGGCAGCCCACCACCCCCCCCCAGCCTGCCCCTGCAGTGCTGCTGCTGCTGCTCCGGTGTCCTCCGGATCCGGCTCTCCGAGTGCCATTTGGTTTTATAAAGGCCTATTTAACTCAGACTGTTGGCAAACACTTCAGAGAAAAGCTGTCTTTGTCAAAGATAGACTATGTCTTTGTTCCAATGTAGGAATGAGCAGATATAAGTCGGTGGAGGGTTGAGAAGGCTCTGCTTGGGTTATCTTATCCTTTCGGCCGGGAAGACAAGAAAAGAATCAAACATTGCGTGCGAGTAGAAGGGAAAATATTTAATACTGTAGACTGAACACAACAAAAGGGCACACAGGCAGCTCTCCCCCATTCCCTTTTTGCAGATAATTATACACTAAATGATTCAAAAGAGACTAGAGGAAGACTATTATGGGCTCAGACAGTTTTCCTAATGTTTACCAGCAGTTAAAAATAGACCAAAGCAGTTGTCCTGGGTGCAGCTTTAGAGTTAGTGCAATTTGGCAGCAGCATCTGGTCTGGCTGAATACAGCAGCAGGCTACTGTAGCAAATGCATATAGCCTAGCAAATGGGACGGGACTAAATAAATATAGATGATTACAATCAGAGCTCCCGTACAGGAGACGTGAGAAGATGCATCGCAAGAACTGAAAGACTGCGATGCACGTGTAGGATGCGTCTCTCCATCCACTCTCCTTCCTCTGCTGCGCACTTGAAGGATGGAGCAGTTGGAGCTGCCGCAGCCCCGGATTGCCCCGAAACACGCTTGCTGGGCTGATAGCAGCAGCCAGAGGAGAAACTCCCCACCACGGAGCAAATGAAGCAGCTCTGCCAGGTGGTGCCTGACACCAGCTGATGGAAACGGCTGCAGCAGTCCCCGGCCAAGGGCAGGAGAAGGGCGTGGTGCTAGACAGCGCCTAGGCGGGAAGGGGAGTGCAAACGTGTAGTCCCTCCGCACTGTCACGCTGCATGTGGGCCAGCTGCCGAAGGGGAGATCTCATTTATCGCTGCGGGCTATTGAATAGCACAGCAAATCCCCCCCGCCACTGGGCGAGGAGCCCCAGCCCTCCCCGGCAAACTGCGTACGTGTCTGCCAGCAGGGATAGGCTGTGACACAGCAACCTTTCCCCAAAGGGAGGACGAAAAACACGGTCCTTGCGTGCCGTCCCCAACTGGTGTGAGTCAAAAGTCGACTTCTTCCTCACCTGCATCTTTCATATTCACTTTCAGAAACGGATTGAGCTGTCAGTACGTGGATAAGTGTCCAAGGAGCAGGTAAGGAGCCAGCACGGCATAAGAAAACATAGCTAGGTTACAGCAAAAGGAAAGGGTTTAAGAGAAGAGTCACACAGACTGCTTCCCACTTTATTTTGGACCCCGGGTGCTTATAGAATAAACACACGCTGCCAATTTTTTTTTTCTCCACTCCCAAAAACATGTTTCTACCTGAAAAAATACCAACTGCATCAAATGCTTCCTGAGACCTGGCAGTACTACAGAGGGAAATCACCATTCAACCAGATTTTTTCTGAGTACGTCAACCATAATGTTTACTGATTTAAAAAAATCCAATCCACAAATATTGATTACAGGTGAGGACAGTCCAGAGATCCACCGCAATAGAAATAATAAAGTAAGTGACAGTAATAAGTATGACACAATACTGCACCATCTGCTTGCTCGAGTGCACCATCTGGTTTTTCTACTGCTGCTATTCGTGCCCTGATCTTATTTTAGTGGCACCAGAAGATGGATTCAAATACCAGCAAAAATAAAAATGACATGTTATTTATTTATTGTTCTGCTTAAGTGGATGTCTTCATCATTTTCACCGTTCTCTTGACCTCAATATTACTGTTAGCTAAACCCACGCGTATTTTCTGACACATACTATATTAAAGCATTAGCAATGCTGACAGATGTTCCCCTCTTTTGGTCATCTCACAACTTGCTTGGGCAGGTATCAAGCCTATGTGCAAACACGTGTTTCATCCTGAATCATCTTTCACATTTTATTAACTCCGAAGTGTTTTCATGCAGCACTCAGATGCTGGGAAGATGTCCTGTGTGACCAGAGACCGACTTCTGGACCATCGGACACGGTTCACACTCACAGCTGCAGGCGACTGGTACCACAGACTTTCACCAGGCAGGAGCGGCCTCGCACATGGAGTTTGCAATGGTGTCCTCGCAGGCGGAGAGAAGGTCCTCCAGTACCAACACTGCCATCTCCTCTAGGACGTTGTCCACGTTGACCTGGGTACCTGTACAGCACCGAGCACAGCACGGTGCCAAACCCAGGGGAGGTCTGTGGGTGGGGGAATTTGCTGGTCGCAGGCATCCAGTTGTCTCACCAAATGTCTTCAGTTATCTCTTCACTGGCTCTCGGCCAAGGTCCATGTATGGTCAGAAGAGATGGTCGATGTGGTCTTCCCACACGGCCGCAGCAGGCAGCTCACCAAGGGCGTTTTGACTCCACATGGGGTTTGTTTAAGATCCCAGCACTTTCCTCCATTCCTCTCACTGCTTCTGGATTACCTGGCTGATATCAGAGGGGCTTTCTGCATGGCTCGGATGGACAACTTCCGTCCCCCATCATGTTTGGTAACTTGAGACAACAATACTGAGGATCTTCAAAGGCTTCCCTCAACACCTCTTTCTGGGAGTGGGCCCTTCTTACCTGCCTGGGAAGGGCCCTGACATCCCAGACCTGGTTGCCCGATGAAAAGTTACTGCCTCTTGGATCACATCTCTAAGCAGATCTTAAAACAATTGTCTGTTTTGCTTCTGGCCTAGTGCCTTACCTGTATTTTTTCTCCCCACACCCTGCAGTGACTCCTGACCCTGCGCATCCCGGGCAATCCCCACTCACACGTCCTGGGTGCACATCCTCTGTCCTGCAGCCTCCCCTGCTCCTCCCTGGAGCTGCATCTCCCACCCTGCCCTTCCCCAGCCCCACAGAAAGAGCCTCTCCCTCTACCTTCTTGGTTCTCACCTGGCAAAACGTTAAGAATAAGGAAGATCCACGTAAAAAAAAACTATCTTGGGTTGCAGTTAATGACCATCACTGAAAATGAGACAGATGAGGGAGCTGAGGAGGGGCAGGAGACCAGCCAGGGCATACCTGGACAGAAGTAAGCACAACAGCTTGTGTGGAGGAGAAGGGGTCGGATGAGAGGGCTGCCTTCAAGTGACCAACCTGGGCACCAAACACGAAGTTACGCCTCTACCACCACCCTCCTACATATGAACATCCTACCAGACACCAAGGCTCGGCCCTGCTGGCCTCCAGACGTTTCCCAGCCAGGGCTGAAGAACCTGGCTGTGGAGCCAGGTCCCCCCCACCTCCCCACTCACGGGCACACAGGGTCTGCAGGAGCAGATGAGCAAGAGGCAAAAGCTGACCTGCCCGTGCTCTGCACGCTCAGCTTCGCTTGCTGCTTCCTATAATATAACATAAATGCCTGAAATAAGGTCTGAGTGAGTACCACTGTGAACTTTGCTGTATAAAATCCTCCCCATGACAGCTAGCTGTCAGACTACACTGACATCCGAACCGAGATGTGATTGCTAACCCGTTATAAAAAAACTCCTCACCAGTGTGGTTTCTGGCTGCAGCATCACCTTCTTCCAGTTTCCTTGGACTGTGCTGTGCCCACTCCTGTCGCTGCTCCTTGTCGCCGGGTCTCCACCTGCGCTCACCTGACACCTCCCTTTGCCTCCCCAAACGCTGCTTGGTGGGCAAAACAGCCGTGCTCTTAAAAACATGTTGTCTCCAGCTGAGTCAGCCCATGCTCCCTCATGGGTGACAGGGTTTCTGTGTCCCTCTCCAATGCCACCTTCCTCCTGGGGGGCCCGAAGATGGACGGCAAACGCAGGGACAAGGACACATCCCTATTTAATGACAGCCAAAGCAAAGGAAGGCAGGAGCTGGGGATGAGAAGCTTACAAGGGTAATATCCCCCCCCCAACGCTTGTACTCAAACTATACAACTAATAATTATATTCCCTGAGTGCCCTCTGTATATATAATGCAAATTAACACTGTGCTTTACAATTAACTGTATATATTAAACAGACACAATCAAGTATAGGATTTTACGGCTGACAAATACATTTTCCATTAAGAGCTGAATAAATAAAAGCCACCTATGTTCTTCTGAGCCTTTGGGGTTTTGGGGGGAAAAGTCAGTAGCAATTGAGTCGCTTAACAATTTAAATCTCTGTCCTAGTGTCTAAGGTCTCACCCCGGCGATGTCCGCGTCCCACCCCTGCCCCAGCTAAGGAGCTGGAAAACCGAAATTCCTGCTCTTGTGGTACTTCCCCAGCAGTACTGCTGGTCACAGATGACTCAGTCTCCTCCACCCCCTTGCTCAGAAGCCGAACATACCCTGCTTGCTACTTGGATAAAGTATCCCGCCAGGCTGGGCTGCTGAATATGACTTTATGTGACTTGATGCTTTTTCTCATAACTGGTGCTTGGTTGGACTTACTTGCTGTTACTCCCCTTGCACAGTGGAGATCCTAATGCCCCCCTTAAAGGGCACTTTCCCACTTAGTTTTACACTATTCACATAAAAAGGGCATGGAATCCCCATTTTTTTCACAGCATGGGTATATCCTTATGTCAGCCTCAGGTGTGCACTTCCCCTCCACTACTGCAGTGCTTCAGGATGTTAAGAAGATGCAATGAGACAACTAATGTGAAATAAACTCAGGCTTTAATTCTGGGCTGTGGCTCTTCTGGTTTGTAGCTGTGACATTTCCCCTTCCCAAGTACGGACGACACTCTTTACACTGAATTTCTTTCCCCTTGGGCATCCCCTTCCATGGTGCCAACAGAGCAGAGAAATGAGCCGGCGCTGCGCGTTGCAGAGCTTTTCCAGGTCGTGGGTGTTGTCCAGGGATGCCCCATCTCCATGCCCCATTTTGGGCTGCAGCCGAGGGGAGCGAAGTGCAGCAGCCAGGCACGTGCTGCGGGTACCAGGCTACAAACCAGCGGAGCCAGCCCGGCCGCTGCCTCCTCCGGGCTGCGTCACTTCACCCAAGTCTTACGGCCGGGATCCGCAACTGATCCTCGAGCATTATTTAGGCTCTGTAGGTCCCTCCAACACACCTGATGGGGAGAGAGGCAGGTGACTGCCTAATGCCAAAAATCCGCATTTCATACACCAGTTGTCATCCCCAACATCCCCAAGGGTCTGACTTTCCTCCTCTGCTGAGTAGGTGAAATACTTGATGCTTTCCTGCCCTGCTGGACTATTGCAGGGCTTTGCTATTCAACGTTTTCCCAGGGCTTTCAAGCTGAAAGAGCTTCAAGCACCTTCTGCCCGCTACAGATTTTCTGTTCCCTCAGCTTTCACATAGTATCTGTCCTTCCCTGTAAAATTTGATTGTGCTTTCCTTTAGAAATAACCTACTGCTCCCGGGCACAGCAAGACCTCCTCGCTGCTCGGTGGGCATCCCGTGCTGCTGAGATGCTGCCCAGGAGGAAGCGTACTGGCTTTGATTGAGTTCCTGGTAATGAAATAAGCTGTTTAACATCTGATGGCTTACTCCACTCAAACCAGTTGCTTGGGCTGTTTCAACTCCGGGATTGCTTTTTTCCTCTCCCAGCTTTCTTAGTTTTAATTCAATTTGTGAGTAAAACCCATTTATTGTATTCAATACCAAGTTCTTTCCTCAGCACTCAGTGTTTTAGCCTAAGAAATGGAAAGTTGGAAAGGGGAGAGGAAAGTAGCATAAGAGACTTGCCAGAGCAAAGCCCCGAGACCCAGGATCTTCTCACCTCCAGGGGAGCTCGATCTTGTGATCTCTGTGACGTCTGTGATGTGGATCCGATCTCTAGTTAAAATCCACCACAGCCAGAGTAGGAGAATGTTGGGTGTACTGGGAGATGGCAAAGCCCCAGGGTGTCAGCAAGGGGTTGCCTGGCACTCGGCTGTGGCTCGGTAAAGATGTACCAATGGGCTGCACAGGACTTGGGCCTCCGAGGCTGCCAGGACACGTACGGGGTGAGGCTGCAGGGCTCACAGCGCGGTGTCTGGGCACGGAGCTGTAACACCAATACCTAGCATCACCACCCGGCTGCTGGTCCTCTCCTTGCATCCCACGTTCAAGCCTCCCGTCCCAGCCATGAGGAAGGGTGCACCCCTTCCTCGTCTCACCTCCCGCTTAGGCTCAAGCCTCCGTCCTAGCTGCTCTCGCCATCCCATTCTCTGAGTCTCCGTTGTCCTCTCTGAGACACCTCAGCACCAGTAGGTTCCATTTTATTTCCATATTTATAACAAAATCACCACTTCATCTCTCTGATCTCTCGGCACTGTTTCCTCCCGGAGACCCACCACGTACCTTCACAAGACAAGAGGCACAAACTGAAACCCAGGAGGAGTTTCTGAGCACCAGGAAACACTTTTTCACTGTGAGGGTGACTGAGCCCTGGCACAGGGTGGTTGCGGAGTCTCCATCCTTGCAGATACTCAGGAGCCATCTGGACGTGGTCCTGGGCAACTGGCTCTGGGTGGCCCTGCTTGAGCAGGGAGGGTGGACCAGATGACCTCTGGAGGTCTCTCCCGACCTCAATCATGCAGTGACCCTGTGAAGAGCAGCGTGGGGATGAACATTCACAGTTCTGCTGGATGGGAAAGGCCTCGGACTGGGTAGAAATGCTGCTTTCACCCCAAAACGTTCCCCACACACCCAGTAATTCCCAGCCTCATGGTCAAACTGAGCTCTTGCCCGCAGCTCCTTCTGCTCCACAGGCACCACCCCTCCTTTCCTCCCAAGCCGAGTGATTGACCGAAAGAAGCTGAGCTGTGAATACCTTGCCCTTAACCTGAAGGTTTGTGCTTCCATTTCAGAGCCAAAGACGGACTTGGCAGGCTCAGAGCTTATTTTTTCCCCAGCTCTATCAGTCTCAAGCCAAGTCCTCCTCCCTTCACCTGGGCATGAAATCCCAGCGCCGCTGCAGCCAGCCGGGTCCCCGCCGGCCAGATCTTACCTGCTATCTCTGCACTTTATGGCATTCACACGGTCTGTCACGCTGTGTTACATCCGCCCGAGTGCTGTCGTCAGGGAGCTCGAATACGCTTCGTAAAAGCCCCGAGATGTACCTTTGGAGCAAAATAACAGCGGGGTAATGGATATATGTAATGCAGCGTGAAGAAAACCTTTGGCATCAGAGAGAGAGGGTTTTCAAAGCAGGGCGATGGGGAGAAATTCTGCCCACCAATTAAATATTGCAAGATTTGATGGCGTTGAACAGCATCGTTAACCCCAAGCATTTAGGAATTGGAAGATGGACCTGAAGAAAAAAAAAAGCAGAAGAGAGTGATTTAGGGTCATAATTATCTTCTTCATTTATCTTCCTCTTGAGGCATCTTCCAAATTTCCTCTGCAGACCTGGGGGAGTGCTTAAAATTCTCCTTTGAAAAAGCAACAAAAGTCAGCGTGGGGTCCCAAGGGTGCTGCTGGCTGCGGATGGGGCAGCGCCGTGGTCCCCGGCCCTGCAGCACATACGGACGAGCGGGGACGAGCTGCGCCTCCGCAGAGATCGGGTAGCTTTGAGCCCCTCTCTCACCGAAACCATGGCCCCTGCTGAGCTCCGGGAAGCCCACAGGCTCGCAGCACCCCGCGGGCACGGCTCAGCCCCTGCCAAGGCCAGGCCGGCGGTCGCTCGCAGGTGAAGCTCCGCACAGGACTGCCATGAGGTGCCAGCTCATTTGGGAATGGCCACGTGGCACGGCAAGGGGTGAAAATTAACCAGTAAGGGCGGTTTTTTTTTTAGCTTGCCATCGCTGCTTTTAAAACTGTCTCCTTTTGTCTCACACATTTTCCTGATCTGGGGCTTCGTACGCAGCAAGTCTCGACCGGCCTCTCGCCTGCAGCCTGGGCTCTTTTTTAAGCACACAGAGCAGAGGCAAGCAGGAGAGCAAGGGCTGGTTTAGGGCCCCGACACCCACAAGATGGGGGACCC
>NW_009201351.1:0-2230 GCF_000690835.1 Fulmarus glacialis
CCATCACTCTGAATGTCCCCCCCCTCCTTTTTCCTCGCTAGGCCTTATATGCTGAGCATGACGTCATATGGTATGGAATAGCCCATTGGCCAGCTGGGCCAGCTGTCCTGGCCACGCTCCCTCCCAGCCCCCTGCACACCTGGCAGGGCACAGGAAAATGAAAAGTCCTTGACTAGCGTAAACATTACTTAGCAACAACTAAAACATCAGTGTGTTATCAACATTCTTCTCATACTAAATCCAAAACACAGCACTAGGAAGAAATTTAACCCTACTCCAGCCGAAACCAGGACACTTGATAATGTGTGATAATCTGGGTCACAGTGCAGCACTTTTCCCCCTTTATCCATAACCTGTTTCAGGACCAATGTTTCTACTGCAGACACTAGTAAGTGTGGCAGACCTGGAACTACTGCATCTGTGCTTTATGATAGCTTATACTTTAGTTGGCACATTTAGTGTGATTTTGTTTCTATTAATAGCTCTCTTTTTGTCAAATGGTGTTAGCATTGTGGAAAAAATAATGAGACACAATCCCTGGTCTATATATACTTATAAAACTATTCACAAAGTAAATGGCAATCTCAGAATCTGTACCTAAAACTGTATGCATAATCTGGTCTAAAGTAACTGTCATTTGTACAAGTAGACCAAAGACAAAAAAAAAAGATAGGAAGAGCTTCCTGTTCTGCTTTAGATCAAAAGTGATGGAGAAGGGTAGACAAAAGCTAAAAGTGGACTGATGAAATGTTCTGTCCCATGGACCATTTTAAAGGGATCAAACATACCCCAGAACACTACAAAAGGGACCACAACTCCACTTTTCATAGGGTCCAAAGTAAGGATGATGAAAAAAACAGTTAAAATCGCAGTGTACAGTAACAGCAAGATAAATAAGACCCTGTAATCTGTGGGCTGCACAGCTGTTAATGACAATTCAAAGGAAATTGAAAGGTCACATGTTGTCAACTCTCCTATAAATAATAAAGCTTTGACCTTAGTAGTGTGGTGGGTTGACCTTGGCTGGCCACCAGGTGCCCACCAAGCCGCTCTATCAATCCCCCTCCTCAACAAGACAGAGGGAAAAAGTACAACTAAAAGCTCGTGTGTCAAGATAAGGACAGGGAGATTACTTACCAATTACCGTCACGGGCAAAACAGACTCAACTTGGGGAAATTAATTTAATTTACTGCCAATTAAACAGAGTAGGATAATGAGAAGTAAGAACAAATCTAAAAACACCTTCCCCCCACCCCTCTCTTCTTCCCAGGCTCAGCTTCACTCCGGACGTCTCTACCTCCTCCCCGCAAGCGGTGTAGGGAGATGGGGAATGGGGGATATAGTCAGTTCATCATGCTTTGTCTCTGCCATTCCTTCCTCCTCACACTCTTCCCCTACTCCAGCATGGGGTGCCACCAATGGGATACAGTCCTTCATGAACTGCTCCAGCATGGGTCCTCCCCACAGGTTGCAATTCTCCAAGAACTGCTCCAGCATGGGTCCTTTTCACGGGGTGCAATCCTTCAGGAACAGACCTGCTCCAGCATGGATCCCCTATGGGGTCACAGGTCCTGCCAGGAGCCTGCTCCAGCGTGGGCTCTCCACAGGCTGCAACTTCCTTCAGGGCACATCCACCTGCTGTGGCATGGGGTCCTCTGTGGGCTGCGGTGTGGATATCTGCTCCACTGTGGTCCTCCATGGGATGCAGGGGGACAACCTGCATCACTATGGTCTTCACCATGGGCTGCAGGGGAATCTGCTCTGGCGCCTGGAGCATCTCCTTCCCCTCCTTATTCACTGACCTTGGTGTCTGCGTAGTTGTTTCTTTCACATTTTCTCACTCCTCTCTCCCAGGTGCTGTTGAGCAGCGTTTTTTACCCTTTCTTAAATGTTATCACAGAGGCGTTACCTATGTTGCTGATTGTCTCAGCTTTAGACAGCAGCAGATCTCTCTTGGAGCCAGCTGGAAGGCCAGGCTTTGGCCGACATGGGAGCAGCCTCTGGCATCTTCTCACAGAAGCCACCCCTGCAGCTCCCCCACTAGCAAACCTTTCCACATAAACCCAATACAAGTAGCTGCAAGGATATTCTGTGATAACAAATGGTATGGGAAGTGGTGAAGATATGGAAGAGTATTTCTATTAAACTAATGATCACTCTATTGCAGACAACACCAAGCTGGGCGGACGTGTTGATCTGGTCGAGCGTAGGAAGGCTCTGCAGAGGGAC
>NW_009201352.1:0-3422 GCF_000690835.1 Fulmarus glacialis
GGGAGGGGACGTGGGTCTGGGTGGAGAGGGGCTGAGGGGGCGGAGAGGGGCCTCCGAGGAGGAGGGGGACGGTGACGGGTCCCTCGGCCCCACCGAGGAGACAGTGAGGTGCCTCCGCCCCACGGAGGGACGTGGGTCTGCCAGGAGAAGGGCCTGAGGTGATGGCAAGGGGCCACCACTGATGAGGGGGACAGTGAGGGATCCCCTCTGCCCACAGAGGGCCTGAGGGGATGGTGAGGGACTGTCTCTGAAGAAGGTGGCCTTGAGGCCCTCCCCAGACCACAAAGCTGGTGAGGGGCCCCTTGCTTGAAGTTGGTCACCGTGGGTGAGGGACCCTCTGTGCAACGACAGAGTGACCCTCACCTGATGGAGGGTCCGAGGTGGCGGTGAGGGATGTCTGCCTGGTGACCAGCCAGTGGATCCACCTCAACATCAACAAGGGATGTCCTCACCTTCCAGGCCTTGCTGCTGTCCGTGACTGAGAAAAGGGGATGATGTTCGTCAGGGCTGGGGCTGCTCCCTCTGAGGGAACCACATCTGAGGAAAAAGTGTGAGCCCCGTGCTGCAAGGTGCTCCTTCAGCAGGCTGTCCCCCATGGTCATCGTCCTCCATGCCAGCCTGCCAGCAGACTAATGTTCAACTGGTGGCCCTTAAGGGGTTTCCAAAAGATAAATGAGAGAAGAAGGATGCTTGTCAGTGAGCTAAAACTTGCTACACCCAGTGCTTATTTGAGGGTTGGCAAGTTGGGTGTTGTTTCTGGTGTGTCTCTGGGGCAACAGAAAAAAGAGGGAATCAGGCCAGGCCAGGGGTGATGTTGCTCACCAGGACCCCTGAAGAGCAGGCGCCCAAGGTGTCCTTCCTTCATTGAGGAAGGGGAGGAGGCTGCAGAAGGGTTTTCTGTGCAGCGGGGTGGTTGCCAGTGCTGTGGTTTAGATAAACTCTCTTGCACAAAGAAGAAAGAGGTTGACGTTAATCTATTTCTTGCTCTGAAAACATTGTTTATGGTTGCTGAGCACTGTCCAACGACTGCAGTGCTTCACCCCAGGGGCGGCAGCGTGGTAGTGGTGGGTGATGTAATTCCTGTGTGCATCTCTTCAGGTCGTACCAGACAGACTGTGTCTAATGCCATCTCAGAGTGAAAACACACTGTAAAGGCAGGAGATTGGGTTTTTATGATGTTCCACTAGGCTTTTTGTTGTTTGTATAAAATGTCTGTTTCTACCTGGCAGTTTTTGGCTTTGGTACCGTTTACCTCCAGCACCAGGGTCCTGGAGTTATCCCTCTCTCACCAGCCTGTTGCTCAGGGGAGGGTTTTTTAATTACTCATTTCCTCTGCAGGCTGCTTCATTTTGTACTTAGTAATTTAGTTATAACTCCCTAGCTGCTTGCTCTCTGAGGCGTTTTGGTTTGTAACATGTTTCACTTTCTAAAAGAGATGTCCTTTAGTGTCTGTTTAATTAATCTTGCTTTGTAAAACAAGACCACCCGAAACCCAGGGCATTTCTGTTGTCACTCCCTCTGGCTCTGGGTTTATCTGTGCGAGCTTTCTCCTCCCTGCCATTCTGTTTCTTCAGTTGGTTAATCATAAGCATTGTGCTTGAAAACTCTCAAGCAGTGACTTGGTTGCTTATTTCTCTCCCCTTCCATTTGCTCGTGACTCCTGGAGTGGGAATGGCAATTTTCCTCCTTCATCACTTTAAAGGGAGGAGTTTAATATACAGTTATGAACTCTGCACAATAAGGCATCCTCTTTGCTTGGCTGCTGTTTGAGCTACATAAATAAACTTGATGCTCCTCCCTTTGTGACTTCCAAAGTAGGAAAATGTTTTGCATCAATCTAAAGGAATTTGCCCCCTTGCTTCTAACAGGTAAACAACTCCTTGCCTTCTACTGGCCAGTCAAGGGTTTGTAACCCAGACCAGGAAAAAAAAAAATCCTGTTGAACCTTGGTGTACACAGTCCTGATTGAGGCTTTAAACTGTTCTCCTGTCCACTGTTATCTCCACTCTTGAAAAATCAGACAATTCCCTTCCAGTCACCCCCCTCCACACACATACATACGCAAATCTCCCACCTCCACCAGCTCCCTGTAAACAAAACAAAGTGCTGGTTGGTGCCATTTCTTTTCTGTAGAGAAGCCTGTATGCTTACTGCTAGACAACTAATATTGTCAAAAGTAGGACAAAGTGAAGATAGGTTGTAGTACACAGACTTCACAGTACAAACCACAATTTTTTCTGACTATTATTTTATGGTAACACTACTGCCCTGTTTGATACAGCCACACCTTCTCCATGTACCAGCAGAATGTACAGTTTATGTTAAATTTCAGGAATTAATGGCCATTCCATTCAATGATTTAGATGGGAGGTCCTTGTGATTGGGGAGCTCTTGCTGGTAATCTTCTAAGAACCAGTTGTTTGAGTAGTTGTCCTCCTTCTCTGTCCTGTCCCGTCCCCCCCCTATGTAAAGGATAGCAGAAATATGCAAAGTCCAATTTCTTTTGGACCAATGCAGTCACTGCTGCTGTTATATTACAAGCAAAGGAGATGTTTGTGCATCATGAGATCATGAATGGAAGTGGAGGGTTCCAGGAAAAAAGTGTCTTTCAGATGTAATTCGTACTATTTGTTAAAAAAATAGATCCTGGACTCATAGATTCTATTTCTGAGGTTTTTTCTCACTTCACTTTTTCTGTATAAAACTTCTCTGTTTTAAGCCCTCTTCTAACTTTAGAAGTAGTTATTCCTAAAATTTACGGAAGATTTTGTCAGGAGGGGCGGGGAAGGGCAGAAAGAGGAGGAGTTTCCGAGACCTTTCTTGAAGACTGTATGCACCTCCTAACACAACAGACCTGTTCAAAATCAAGGGCCTTTGAAAAGTTTCGTGTCACTTCCTCCATCGACATCATGTGTGTGTATAATCTGCTGTAACCAGAATTTCACTGTTGGGTGGGAGTATCATATTTCACAGCTGTGTTGTTATGGGAGATTATATTTCACAGATGTGATGACATAACTATGAAGTATAATTAAACAATAATGACCAACAAGGAGGGCATTTCCTAGAGGTTAATGACAGTTAGAAACAAAGTGGGTAGAAGAGTGGAGGGCCCACAGTACAGCTGAAAGACCCCTCAATCTATTTAATTAACGAGTGCCACGCTACAGCAGGCACTACAAATATAAGTCAAGATGAAATTATGGAAAGCACTTACATCAAAAATAAGTGCTTTAAATCAAATTGAGGATTGCTAGAAACTCTGTTTTTAGCTGCGCTAGTGGAAGCTGGGAATCTGTGGATAAATATCTGGGTATTTTTCTATTAAAAAAAGAGAAACTCAAGACTATTGGTAGGACATGCACTAGATCTTTAGAACTATGGGTACAAGCAAAAACGTAAGATACAGTAGGAACCATTTC
>NW_009201352.1:3433-13001 GCF_000690835.1 Fulmarus glacialis
CTGAAGACAGTAATTTTTTCAAATTTACAGTGTAATCAGGTGTTTACAGGATCAGGTTAATGTTGAATTATTAACTTTTTCTTTGTTATCTTCAGAATTGACTCAATTTTTTAAAAATTGAGTGACAAATAACAAAGTCACAATAACAAGTTAGATACTTCCAGTAACTAAAATAAGCTTTTTTTTCCCCCCCCAGAACTGAAGGAACTGAAACAGTTGAAAGTTAAGGTTGCTAACCCGAATTTTAAGCAGCTGTGCGTCAGGTTTTCAAATGCTCCTAAGTACAAAAGTTCTATTGACTAAAAACTGCAAATGTTGATTGAGCGTAGCCTGATAATAGCACTTGAGCTTTCTGAACTGGGAGCTCAATAGATTGGAAAATGGTGCTTGTCTGTGACTATTTCATGGGATATTTGCTTATTGCTTCTGTGACCATTTTGTATTTTTGCAGTAGTGCTATTAATGGAGCCTGAAGTTTGTGGTTTTCAGTGTAAATGGACACTTTCGGTATGAGATTTCTAAGTGTAAAAATAAGTTTTTAAACCTGTAGTTCTTTTAGCATTTAGGAAATGGAAGAAATAAATGGAGGAGTTTTTTAGTTTGAGCATAAAATACAAGGGAAGTAAATATATGGATGTATGAAATTAATTTAAAATACGGAGTTAAAATTTAAAAAAAATTATTATGTATATAAACCCCATTATAAATTGAAAACTTACTGTGTGTGTGAAGTTTTATTAAGAGCATGCTGCTTTATTTATAATGGGATTTTCCTAGGTACTTAATAAACTTGAAAAAAATAAATAGTCCAGTACTCTGAGTACATATCAAGGTGCTGATCCTGCAAAATTTTATGCATGCATTAATCTTTCTGTACTGTGAGTACACGAGTTCACTTTAGCATTTGGGCAGTGGGGTTGTCTCTGCCATTGGGGTTTAGTAACCAAGCAGAAAATTGAGAGCTAGATCCAACAGTCTTTTCATTTCCCTTTCTAAGGGAGATTGTACAGTCTGTTAGCCAGTAACTCGAGGCACTAATTAAAATAAAAAAATTGACATAATCTAGAAAAACGGAGATATACACAACGCAGTGTTTTGATGACCTCACTAACCACTCGGCCTCCATTCTTGTGGTTAGAATGATGCCATCATGGTGTGTATGAGTGCGGGTATCCTTACATCTCGGAGGGAACTGCAAGCTGTACGTACACATACTAAGGAAATGCTTTGACCACATAACCGCGACTACAGAACTAGTTGTTTCTGAAATGCTGCATATGTATGTTGACTCTGGTAACTCCTCATGTAGTTTAACTTCTTAAATATTGCGTAATCTGCATTTGCAACCATTTTTTGTTCTTTGTTTGAAATGCATCATTGCTTTGCTACAACTTGTGGATGGTGGTTTTACTCGTGCTAGAACTCTCTAAAGATTTGCTGTCTTAGTGCTTCATCTTACATTTTTCATGCTCTTATTTGATTTCAAAGACTGTCTTTGAGAACAGGTTTTTTTGTTGCACAGCGAGATGGTGATAAAGGATTACTTGATTTTAATTATGGAATTTATGTCAAGTAATAATTTTTGGCTAAGCAGCTCAATTTGTCATGGGTTATATTAAACGTTTAAGGAAAGTTTCTCTCGTTATGTGAAACTACTGCTCGATTTGTTGATTCAAAAATAGCTGTGCTGTAAGTCAGGTTGTGAATATAAACTAAAGCTATGCAAAACTCAGTGTATGTTCTCTTACGTATTCTTTTAAACCAAGCTTGGTTCAGTTTAGCTGACGTATTGATTATGAAGAGATTAATTTAACCAGAACATGCCACACTTGTCCTGTACATTCTCATGCAGCCTCAGCTATAAAGGCTTAAATGTAGATTTGAGTTGTGCTGGTGTAACTTCGTGTTAGCAAACTCTCAATCATTACATGAATGCTTAGCTGACTTTAGGATTTCTTCCAGTTGGTACTGTTGTGTTTTATATAAATCTAGGGGATGAATGAGTGTGAGAGTTTTTGCTTTTACGAAAACAGGAATAAAAATTATGAAATCTGTAGTAATTCATATCTTGGTTATTTTGGTGCCAGCTGTGTGAGCATCCTCACTGCAGTGTGTCTGTTTTGACTTCTGGTAGCAAATCAAAACAATGCTTTTGTGCCTGTTTTTTCCCCTCCAGAAAATGGGACACGCAATCTTGCACCGAATAACTGAAAGCATAAATGACAACCAGATTAATGTGATTGTTTTCTTTGTAAGCAAGCTCTTAGTAACTGTGCTCCGATAGCCATTTGGCGTCAGAGCTGTTCTGTGGGATGCCAAATTCTTTTGCTCGGTGTTGCAGTTTCCTGGAGGAGTAGATGTGGCAACAGGATGTTGGTAAAGAACAGGAAACTACTTGAATTTGCTACTTATGCCATGCAAATAAAGTCTTATTACTGGCCCATGTGTAGTAATTAGTGTCTGCTATTGACAGACGTTTTTGCAGCAATTGCAGAGTGTGGAGTTGACAAGTGTGTTCGACTGTGTGCTTTGTGGGGGTTGCACTCAATACTGTGGGGTAACAAAAGGGATATGGACTGGTTAGGTGCTTGTTAAACCACTGTTAGAGATTTGACAGTTACCTCCAGCTGGCTTTCTTATTTGGGGTGGATCTCTGCTAGCACTCAGCTCCATATCAATTCCTCTGACATGTGTTAATTTACTTTGAGCTCCTTCTAGCTCTAATAAGCATCTGAGGAGGCAGCACCTGGGATCTGCAGTCAGAGCCAAGGGGCACTGTAACCAGAAATGCTTAACAGACCAAGCTTCACCTTACTGCTGGTTAGATGTGGATGAGGCAGCTTTCCCTTGCCAATCCAGGTGGAAATGTTTTTTAAAAAAGAAAAATAATGTGCTTTTGAGCTGGCAATGTTAATGAAAAGGGAGAGGAATTCTCATTTGCTTTTAGTACAGATTCTTTCCTCTCCTTTTTCTTAATAGCAGTCCAGAGCACAGAAGCCTCTCTCACACATAGCCATACCTAACACCGGCTTTGTTTTAGTTTCTTTGTTTCGGTCCCCATGCATCTAGCAGTTTTCTGAGAGTTTCCTAAGGTTGCAGACTCATGGCTAGGATATCCACTTCAGGTTTACTACTTTAAAACAACCAAAAAAAGTGTGAAAGCTAAGTATGCCGTAGAGCTTAGTCCGCAGTGTATTGGGTGGTTAAGGTCTTTGTTGTCTTACAATTGCATATGTCTAGGACAGGCAGTGAATGCCATAAGAAGACTGCTGAGCTTGTGCAGTGCTTTCTGGCTGGTAAACTTAGGTAGCTTTTAAATGTTGGTTTATGTATCTGAAGTGGCTGGTGGGCCCTGATGTACCAGACTGCAAGATCGACACCAAGAAACAGAGGGAGCCAGAGGTTTTGCAGTGACGTTTTGAACAAATCTGTAAGATGAAAAAGTTGAAGGAGTTTTTTGTCTCCTGAATGTGGGCTATGAAAAGACATCTTACTGTACTTCTAGACTTGGTTAATCGACTAATTGTACAAATTATGGTGTGGTCTTAATGCATTCACTTCAGTCAATAATTCAGTATTAATCACTCAATAGTTTTTTTTTTTTAAGTATTTATAAGTCTCCCTGTTTCAGTTGACTACAGACTCCTTATAAAAGCAGATTGATGAGATGCTTATAGTGCAGATGAAGGTCTCGCTTAGGTAAATGTGAGTGAAAATTTCTATCCAATAGTATATTCTTTGTTTTCATAGTACAGATACAACTTTGCTAATGTCTATTCACTCTTGTTCACAAATGGGTTTTTTGCTAGTAATTCACATCTTCAGTTTCTTCAGAACAGCTCAATAAAATGCATGTGTGCATTCCTTCTGCATGACACTTAATTTTTATGAAATACATATTTTATTGGACAGTAAAACATTTAAGGATCTTAATGGCCTAATTAATACTCTGTATCCACTTCTGTCTTGTGTATTTTGCTCTTCGTTATCCTACTGCTCCTTTTTTCATGTTCTCATGCATTTTTTTATCATAAAAATTTCAAGCAGTCTTGAGAGAGCACTCCATTAGAAGCCTGTTCTTTGAATATTCAGCTACTCTAAGTAAGATTTGATTGATAGTCCCTTCCCTCCCTACCCAATCTATTTTTAGTAATTTAAAAGCAAGTTTAATTTCTTGGGTTGTCGTTAGTTGTGTATGTGTGATTTACTTTAGTTGTTTTCCTCCCTCCTTTAAATGTACCAGATATGTAATTTTCATGTTGTTTGAGGACATCTTGACAGTTTGGGAGAAATAATCTAGAAATAAATTGGGAGCTCTGCCTTAGCTGAGGGAGCAAAGATGGACAGTCTTTTCTGATTCTATTAATATATACTGTGTGATTAGGATAGGAGGGTAAGTGGAAGAAAACTTTAAGCACATTGTTACCACTTATTATCCTGTTTCAAGAATCTTCTAGCATAAGAGACTATTTTCATGTACAAGTACAATCCACTCAGTCTTTTAGAACAGAATAAGGAGACAAAACCTTGCAGAGGTGGTCTAAGCACTGTGGAAAAGGACGTCCCTCCCCTTCTCTCTGAAATACGACATTATAGCTGTACCCCTTTTTTCTCCTTCGTGCCACTTTAAAGAGAGCCTTGGGAAGTCTTCCCACACAAACTGTTTTAATCTTCTGTCTCCCTTAAGGCCACATACAGAAGCCACCAACATTTTTACTAAGCAGGACTGGACTCCCTGCAGAGCCAGTTTGTGGAAAAGGACATCCCTCCCCTTCTCTCTGAAATACATTATAGCTGTACCCCTTTTTTCTCCTTCGTGCCACTTTAAAGAGAGCCTTGGGAAGTCTTCCCACACAAACTGTTTTAATCTTCTGTCTCCCTTAAGGCCACATACAGAAGCCACCAACATTTTTACTAAGCAGGACTGGACTCCCTGCAGAGCCAGTTTGTGCACTTGCTAAAGGAATAGTTCTTGAGCAACTTAAGGCCTTTCCTCTCTCGAGGGCATAAGAACTATGGACTCTTAAACACTCAAAATCCTGATTGTGCGGGAGAAGAAAAGGACTAGACACAGAAAACAAATTTTGTTTCCACCTGATGGGTAGACCAAAGGTGTTTTTGCTTTTCATATTCAGTTTGAGGTATAGCCCAAACTAGTAAGGATAGACTCTTGGTGTGGGACATGTGCCAACTGCTATTTATTTATTGATCTTTTTCTTTTTTTGATTGTTTCCTGGCTTATGTAATGTGGCGTACCTTGGATTGGCTGCCTGCCCACTGTGCGTAAAGGGGTGTTGACTGTCAACAAGCCTGGCAATTGGGTGGCTTTGCGTCCTCCTGTCTTGTCCATTCAGCTGTATAATTACTATCTCTCTTCTACCATGTCTCCCTCAGACCCTGTCTAATGAGACAAGCCATAATGAAACTGTTTTAGCACCGCAAAGACCTGCAAAGGAAGTCAAAGGCTGGCACGTGCTTTGATGCTAATGTCTTTCTTTATGAAATATTAAGGCAAGCACTGAAGTTTTCTTCAGGCATAGGAATTCTTAGGAGAAAATTCCTAATGTGTAGTGGTTCAATAAGTGTTGCTAGCATTTTTTGTATTTTGTGTAAAGAAGGCATATGCAAACTGGCTGTTAGAAATAGGCACAATCAAGTAGTTTAGACTTGCACATGATCTGTTTACAATTGAGTATCGCAGATCAGTGCTTGACTGCAAACAGAGCCACAGAATGAACTTGGGAAACAAAATTGTTTTGATGGATAGTGATTCCGAATCTGAGGTCTCTCGGTGACAAGTGAGTGCATCCTTTTCTCCAGGTGGTTCACAGTTTTTTCTCAATTTCATCCTGCTTTGTGCTCCACCAGACAGTAGTGCACGTATGAGAATTCTTATTAAAAAAACCTGTAGCAGAGAAGGGCTAGAATCCTGTTCCCCAAAAATCTGATACTGCAAACTATGAAGTTTGTATGAAGCTTCCAGGTAAGATATATCTGTTAAAGTAAAATGTTTTCCTTATTCTGTATACTATACTGAAGCAAAGGAAGGGGAGCATTAGAACATGCCAGTAATATGACAAGTTAACTCTCTAAAATTTCCTGATTTAAAAATAATGAAACCACTGTGGCAGCAACTTACATATGTGCTGTCATTTTGCA
The DNA here is from genome assembly GCF_000690835.1 of Fulmarus glacialis. Classification (NCBI taxonomy): domain Eukaryota; kingdom Metazoa; phylum Chordata; class Aves; order Procellariiformes; family Procellariidae; genus Fulmarus; species Fulmarus glacialis. The sequence goes on from NW_009201352.1 coordinate 9,593, forward strand.
AGAGTCATTGTCACTTTAGTTGGTTAAACTCCTTCCAAGGAAGAAACCCCTCAGCACAGTCGTATATGCTGGCAGGATTTAAAACACCTTAATAATCTCGGGATTGTTTTACATTGTTTGCAATCTTAGCCATGTCCTGCCAGGTGGCCTTTTCACAAGCCAGTCCAGTACATCTTCTGCTGAATCACAGTAAAATTATTTTCTTTTCCTTTTCTGTAGTAGGAAGGAAGGTTGTGCCTGGGATTCTCTTCTAACCTTTATTTTTAATGGCAGTATTTTGGAGGCTGCAGGTGGGTGTCACTTTGTAGACTTTTGTGTGAGAGATGCTCTGTGTTGCCCCAAATGTTTATTTGGCTGCGAGTCCAGAAGATGTCAGCTTTTAAAACATTTAAATTACCCTCAGAGCTGCTTTTGAAACAGTAATCCTGGCTTCCTCTATTGGGTATTGAATGGATTGTGAAATGTCTTCAGAGGGAGTGGAACGGACTTGAGTGAACATTTTGCAAAGTCTGACTCCATATGGATCGTTTTTTATAATGTACATAAATAGTACATTAGCTCTTTCAAATCACTTTCTAAATGAACTGAGCCAGCCTCAAAGGAAAATACATCATAGTCATGCTCTGCGTGTTAGAGCCCTCTTAGAGTCTGATTGAATTCAAAGGTTAGTAACATCCCACACGCAAGCTTTTTCTGGCATATGTATGTGGGAATTAGGATCTTTTCCTGAGCTTTACGGAGGTTATTTTGTTTTGCACAGCCTTTGCTAATGTGTTTATAGGTAGTTCCTTAGATTTGGAAGGGAAAGTCTTCTAGATAGCTTGTGAGACCTTTCAAGGAGGTGGGCTGGCACCTTGAAAGCAAATCCTGCAGTGATGAATGGCTCATTAGAAGAAAGTTGATGGCATTGCAAATGAGATTTACATGAGAATTAAACTGCTCTAGTGTATCCAACAAAGATGCTGAAACAAGTGCCTCTCTCTGATGGTTATTAGGAGATTTTATGAACTGATCTTTTCAAACGGTTAGTTTCTCCTCCTTCTCCAGGGTATAAAAATTCCTGAGGATCTGGATACTTGTAGTAGTAAAGGAAGAGTCTTCCCAAGATGTGAGGTAGGATGAAAATAGAGGTAGAATCGAAGTTGCACGTTGCCTGTGGCAGCCGTGGCCAGATTTCTGCGGTGAAAGGGGCAGGATCTGCGGCAAGCTGGAAATTCCCCGGCAGTTGAACAAAGTTTTGAAATGCTTGCTGTTGAGTTAGGTATGGAAATGAATAACCAGTGCTACTTGTAGAGGCCAACTGTGGCACTGCAGTTAGTTCCATGCTGTCACTACGTATTTAATTCTCGGTGTACTACTTAATTTCTTATTGAAAACAGAACTCTCTGTAGAAACTGTTACAGGGAAGTTCCCCAGAGCGTGGGTGTAGGTGGGGCTTTTTTTTGGCACTGAAGTAGGTGTTAATTGTGGCTTATGATTGAGGGAGAAACATACTTAGTTGAGTGTTTCTGGCAAGATGAGCAAAGAAGGAAAATAGTTAATACTGACCTTTTTCATTTTAACCAAGATCAGCGTGAGCAGCAGAGGCTCGGAAAGCCTCTCGGAAGGGCTCTTGAATTTCGCAGAAGCAGGGAAGGAGTGAGAAATGCTGGTGGTGGCCGTGCTCTGCAGAGTCACTTCTTGTGGTCTCTGTTGTGGTAGAATGGAAGCCAGGCTTAGGCTCTTATCTTAAGGTTTGTCTTGGAGGGGGGAAAAACTCAGCACATCATGAGTGGGGGCTAGGCAGCCTTTTCTAGCACAGAAACACTGTGGGCAAATGTGTGTGTTACAGAGCCAGTATTCACCATTTCTGTGACATCTCTGGAAAACGAACTGCATGTCAGACTGACTACTCACTGCCTGGTGCTGCCAGAATAGCCATGGTCCAGGGGTCCTGAAGCAGCCAGGGGCTGTGTGTCGTCATTGGGGCTGTGGTTTGGCAGTACTCCCCTAGGACTGGGGAAAGTGGGATGTGAGAGATCCTACAAGGAAGGTGAGATGCACCATATCTCTGAGCCCTTGGCAAGGGCTGAGCAAAACAGTCCTGATCCAAGACTGTATGCAGTGTCTGCCATTTCAGTCTTACAGTGGAGAGTTTGCCACCGCCTCATGAAGGATAGGTGTAGGACAAGGGTGGTGACAGCAGAATATAGAAATAAGTATCATCCTACTTTGTTTCATACAAGTTGCCTTTCATTGTGCACTTGAATTAACTTGGTGGGACAGTGAGTTAGCATGGGGGTGGATGGAATAACCTTGTTTGTCACTGTGGTGTATTGTATTTTTTTAACAGCATAAAACCTTGGCTGCTGTCAGGCACACACTTGAAGAATATTTGTCTCTACAGAGTGCTTTTTTCTTTTAAGCTTCTGTTCCACTCCATAGTTCTGCCAATTTGATCTGTACTTTAGCTTTGTTTAATGGGTATTATCTGTTAGGATTGGGATTTTGTTTTGATTTGGCTTTTTTTTTCCTTTGAAACATCACATTGGGATCTAAAATGAGCTGCTTTAAAACTGAACACTAGGATACGGGATGTATTTTTTTTTTTGCCAGTGTTGTCAGAGTGGCAACCGTATAAAATTAATTTCTGTGTCCTCCGAATATGCCCCAAACTTAACTAAGTGCCATGCTGATGAAGAGTCCTCCGGGGCTTTGTGGAAATGCAGGCTTAAGACACATCTTTGCTCTGTGTCAAAGCAGGAGTGACAAGTATGATGTTGATTCTTCTAAGATGGACACTAGCTTAACAGGACTGAAATCCCCACTTTCATGCAGCCCATTTTACAGAGGTCCGTAGAGGCCAATAATGACTAGAAAGTGTTCAGAAGTATTTGAACTAGGTTTGTAAGAGCTACTTATTCTGTCGCTCAGTCTGAACAGCTATCCCGCCCCATGATGAATATAGTTAAAATCCCGTAAGAGGTCCTGTAGGTCCTAAATATACATTTACCACGTAAACAAGGTGGGCTGCACTTGTGGAGAGAGACAATTGATCCTAGCCCTGCGTTGATTTTCGTGGTGCTAGCATGTGTGGTAAGCAGGAGGAGAGGAGTTAATTTTAGCTTGATTAGCAACACAGAAGGGAATCAAGATGACTGCATTGTAAATGGCAGGGGGATGAGATCAATGAGGGTAGTTTATTTCCATGCATCTAAGTGGGTGTTCTAAGCAATTAAATTTTTCTTTTTTTTTTTTGTTGGTTTTTAAGAGAACCAAGAATGTTAATGCATTTAGTCCTTGAAATCCTTCTGTGGTCACAATTCTGGATACTTTAATGTTGTTGCATGGTGGTTGTTTTAAATGAACACCAGGTGCTTGTATTCTGTTCCTTAGCAGTTCCTTCTTTCTCTGCTCTGTTACCTGGTTC
>NW_009201352.1:13011-14762 GCF_000690835.1 Fulmarus glacialis
ATTCTTGGTACTGGACTCTCAGTTTTTCTCCTACTCACCTTTGTTTATATTCTGGACCATGTTCAAAACTGTTTATGATTAAACATTGCTCAAACAGCCAGGTTAAGATTTATTGACATAAAGGAGGTTGGGAGGAGGGAGTGGCTGGCTGGTCATCTGTGTCTACTTCCAGCTGATAGTGATGTTATTGAAGTTGTACACGTGTCTGTGCAACGGCTGTGGTGTGTCAGACAGGCTGCTGTTCAAAAGCAGTCTTTTTTTTTTCTTTATACGGTACAGTAAAAGCTTAAGCAAGGGAGTGTATGCAGGTGATGCACTACTTCCTCTTGAGCTTGGGGTTCTGAAAACATTCCATGGCTCTTGAGCAGGGGACCAGTATTTTTCTCTTAGTGGGAGAGGCTTGCACACCTCTGAGGAGAGAGATCGGGCTTTGAAACATGCTAATAGGGCTATGACCTACAGGAGTTTTAAGCAGGGATCCTATTAAAAAAGACACGTACCCCTTAAAAGACAATGGTGTTATATGGAAGGCAAGGAGGCTCAAAATGAAAGATTGGAAGGTGACCACTATTTTAGGAAAATAAATTCAAATGAAAATACAGAAATATCAGAGTTAGAAAGAGAGTAAGTTCATTTAAAAAAAAAAACAAAACAACAACAACAAAAAACCCCATCTTTTCTGAAGCTAAACCAATTTGTTTCCTGGCCCCTCTTAGCTACATGCAAACCAAGAGGTGTTAAATAGCTATTCGGCTTTTGAAGGAGTCTGTATGTAGCATGTTGGGTTTTGTTTGTTTATTTTAAAATCACAGATATTGATAATTTTCAGGCTTTAGAAAAAAAAAATTAAAATGCAATGCTGACACTATACTAAAATTAACAGATTGATCAGCCTAACATGGAAAGGGATTTTTGCAGTTACAAGACTGGATGATAAAAGTGAGATACACACACACACATGTTGCACATAATTTACATTTTCTCTGAAGATCAAGTATTTATTGGCTGGTGAAGAAATGGTTAAGATAGGATCTAGACCTCTACAGGCTAGAATACCTGATTAGAGCAGCAGTGGTAGACAGGCTGTTGTGTGTTATATAGAGTCTCTTAGCTATCATTATTTTTATGTATACAACCACACACACAACAAAATAACATAATAGGCTTGCTGTGTGTTACAGATGATATCAGGCGTCTGCAGTGCTGATAGCGAAACTTTCTGGTGCTGGCAGCCAACCTCATTTAAATAAAAGCATCATCTGCTCTTTGTGCCGGCCCACTTCTTCGGTGGCAAACTTTCATATGAAGTTTTTGATGTCAGGCCACTTGTTCTGACACTTAAAACACCTCCCTATTCCCAAGCTTCAAAATAAACAGCAGCTTTATGGTTAATTCTAGACTTTAAGGACAGCTTACTAAATGTTCTTTGCAGGTAGCTAGCTGTTGAAATCCTTGGGAATGCAACTGCAAAGTTTTTCTCCATTGTTGTTGTACTGAGAGGCATGATAAATGAGATAGACTTTAATTGACTGGCAGAGTAGTGTTGGGTTAAGACGTGGCTTACCACATGACACAGAAAAAAGCTCACTGTACCTTAACAGCTTGCTCAGAGATGTGAAGTTTTTTATAGTAAGGACTACACAGGGGAACAGAGCAGCTTCTGTAATGGTGTGGTAGAAGTGGGGCCAGAATTCGCCCTTGGGTGACTTTAATGGGGGGGGGGGGGGGGGGGAAAAAAAAACACACCCAAA
>NW_009201352.1:14793-43560 GCF_000690835.1 Fulmarus glacialis
ATCAGACAAAAACCCCAACTAACATTGACTAAAAGATAGATGTCACTGATACTGCAGATTAATTTATATTGATGTAAAATTGCGTTTGATTTTTGTGGGTGTAGGTAAGACCTTCTAGGCTCAGATGTTTAGCACGTTGGCAGACTTGAGTTAGATCTTGCGATGCTTCAGACTGGCTGTGCCCCATGTAATCTGCCCTATGTGCTGCTGAACTGTAGCTTGCTTGTTTTTAAAGGAATAGGAGCACTCGGGAGGAGAAGAGGAATTTGTCTTCTGATAGTGAGCCCTGTGCCCAGCACTCCTGGTTTGGAGTGAATGGCATATTTTGAAGCTGACTCCAATGTTTTGAAATGTGAAACTAAGTGAGGTACAATTATAGCACCACCTCTTTGTTTCTCTGTGCCTGGTGGATGGGCACAAGTAACTACCATGTTGTCTTAGCATACATATTTAACAAGGTGGTTTTTATGGAGGGCTTTAACAAAGTCCCTGACCCAAGTACCAAAGATCTGCCTTAATTGTATTTGTTATAAAAGCTGGTTAATTATATTCTTTTGATTATACCAAAACTTGGTTTCTGAGATCATCTTACATATTTATAATCCATCTGGAAACAATTGTCAGGATTTTTCTGGATTAATTTTAACATAACTGTTTATAGTTGGGGTTTTCTATGTTTTAAATAGATAAGTGAATTCATCCCTAGGCAGGTGTGGATTGACCGGTGTTCCACTGAGTTTGTAAATAAGTAGTGATAATGGTGGTATTTCAAGAATATCCTTCAGCTTTTTTTGCAGGCATTGAAGTGAATGAAGAGACGCTACTAGCTGGCTTACAGTGGTTTCTGCTGGAAAAGTTTCAGAAAGGTCATTTTTGAAACTGCACGTTCCTAGCTCTTTGCACTCTGATAGCTTTCTGTAGGAGATTGGAGCAGCTTCTGGTAGGTTTTTTTGGCATTGGAATGAGCAGGATTACTATAAGACCCATCCTGCAAAGCTGGGCATAGTAGAATCTGGAAAAGACCCATCCATAATGTGAACTTCCCAGGCAGGGTGGTGACTCCAGAGGAAACCTCCTACCATTCCTCTTTCCATTAGCTGATTGAAACACCCTTCTCAGTGGTTTTGGTGATATTTTTTTCCTGCTCTTCTATGAGGTGCTATTTTGATACTCCATGAATTTATTCTGTAAGCTTGTTGTAGTATTTCACTACTGAAAAAATGGCAATTACAATATCTTAATGTGTTGGTTTTTTCCTTCCTGCACTGTGCTTTGCTCCTCAAAGGGGAGAATCTGGAAGTGAAGCTGTGCTTGATGTCTCAAATAATTTTCGAAGAGTAAAATCAGAACATTATTAAAGAGATGTAAGGGGTGTAAAAATAAAAATACAGCTCTTGATTCTTCACTACTAATTCTCCAGTGTGAAACAGCCTCGAATGTTCTCACTTGAATGAAAAATTAGCTATCACTGTTTGTCGGTGGTGTTGCTCAATTTATCAGTTTGCTCTGTGACAGCAATTAAAAGGCTTGCTAGATAAGAAATTGTAGGGAAGATGTGTAGAATAAAATGGTTGTTGAAGTTTTACAGCATGGTATCATAGTGCAAACTCTCCTGAAGGTTTTGCTTTCTAGCAAACAACATTTAGTTGTTGGAGCCTCCAAAAAAACCAAAAGTGCTTGTCTTCTCCTGTGCACTTTTAAAGAAGATATATATGAACCAAACCAGCATTTCAATGTTCTCTGGGTTGGGCTTCTGGAACCTCTTTTCCTTTTTAGCCTTCCTGATCAGCCTACGGGTGTTTACACTCTTCCCCCTCTGCCACCTGCTTGGCTCAGTTTCACTTGCTGCCTTTTCCCGAGATGGGCAGTGGCCGAGACCTTGCTGTTGGTCAGCACGGCAGGGTGGGATGTCTGCAGAGACTGGAGGGACTGAAGAAACAAAAATAGCTTTTGTGTGTATCTGTGTGTGCATGGTGCTGGCAGGGAGAGGAATACCAGAGTTTGCCCAAACTTTCCTGTGAACATTGCTGTCTTCAAAGGAGTTTGCTAAAATACCTATTTGAAAATCTGCCTGTGTGTGGAAGTGTTTCTCAGTGCATTTGAACCTTGATGAAATGACATAAAGGGAAGCCCTGTGCAACTGAGCTCAATAGAAACATTCATTACAGCTAATTTACTTGGTGCTTTTAAGAGACATAGCTATTCATAAGTTGTGGTTTTGCCTGATGCTGCTGGTAGTATTTGTTTTAAATAGATACACTTGCCTGCACACGCTCTTTGCCCATCTGAAATTTTGTCTGGCTGTGTTGGAAACCTCGTTTTAAACATGGTAATATGCAGTGTTAGGCAAATCCCAGTGTAACCTGTGGTGCCTTCTCATTAAGGGAAGAAATCCTTTAACCGTTTGTATGGTTCCAGCTAAACAGTAGCAAGGAGCATAAGGAAAAGGTCTTGTCTGTGACAGAGAGAAATGGCAATTTTCATTTTTTTTCTGAAGCATTGTCCTTGTTCAGCCATCTTACTGCACTTGCTTTTCTTAAGGACAATCAGTGAATAAACTCTGGAAGCCCAAAGGTACTAAAAAGCACTTACTTTGCGGCATGCAGAGCCTGCGTATCCCATCTGAGACAACCACAAACCCACTCCTGCTCCTGCAGATGTGACCTGCCGGTTGCTATGGGAGAATTGCCATGGGTCCAGGACCGCGGGAAGCACTTGTTGGAATGCAGAAAACATTTTTGGTCTTTGTTTGGTCCTCTTGCATACAGCTGAGTGACTTTGGGTTTGAAATAATTAAGCTGAATCAAAAAAAAATCGTGACTTTTCTGTTTCAGGAACTTTTGAAAATTTCCAGCCTTAGAGCATCGGTATGGTGGCTGATGTGATTTACCTGATAAAGACCAGAGCTTTTCTCAAAATTAATGAATTGCATTTTGTTTTCTGAAAGGAAAAGGCAGTGTTTGGATCATGTGATGCTTAAATCTGAGTCTGTGGTTACATGCTTTCTCTGTTTTTTTTTTTTTATAATCTGCTGTAAATCTGCAACATTTCTGCTGGTGCCTCCTCCTTTCCTTCCTCCCCTTGTCCCCTCCACCTCCTCTGTGTTGGTGCTTGTGTTGGTGCTTGTGTTGCCACGGAAGGCAAGATCAGGGAACTGATCTGCCTGACAACTTACTCCAACAAAAGACGAAATTAATTATTATTTCAGCTACCTGGTTTGACTTGCTGTGCAGTTGTTTGGATGGTACTATTGGCACGAGGGTGACATTGAGAGGAAATGGCTGAGGGGAAAGAATGGTGGTGGGGGTAAAGGAAATGCCTCTTACAGCAGAGAAACAGATTTAGATTGTGTTAAAATAAATCTCCATGAGATTGAGTGGCATAATTGATACCTCTTTGGGGAAAAAGTTATTTTTAAGGCAGAGGAAACCAAGTGGGCCATCCACGTGAGCTGCAGAACTTGACCCAGTTACTCATCCCAGCAAGTCCAAGGGTGACCATGGAAAGAGGAGGATTTCCAGCTAACATGGATTCATTTCAGGGGAAGGACAGAAAATCCTTCCAGTAATCTGGAATTATGGGCTAGTCAATAATAATTCCCCTGGATTGGGTATGAGGAATTCCAGTGTGAGTTTGCCTTTACTAAAACCAGGTTTACATTAGCTCTACTACAGGAACGATACCTAAGAAGTGGTTAATGCCAGGACCCCAGTACACTGAAGCTGAGCTACTTGTGCATCTGGCGTAACAGAGCAATGGAAATAGTTGCTGGTACTTTTTCTGGAAAAAGTTCCCAACCGAAGAAAATTAAAGTTCATGAAGTAGAATTAAGACCAGTGTCTCTTGAATTCAACTAATTATTTCAAACCTGTGCTCACCCACATATGCACACAGCCAATTTTAGTTCAGTCCCAGCTGATATATGTACTTCTTTGTATATCTATAATGTTAAGCATGACAGTATATATATTAAATTGTGTTACAAAGCATGCAAGTCAAGTGAGAGCTCAGGGTAACTGTGAAGTTAGAAAACAGTCCTCCTGATCTAAACTCATGTTGTGACTTACAGGATAATTATGACCAAACATTTCAATGGATTGCTCTGTCTCTTCAGCAGTGACAGAGATTGCTATACTCCTTTATTTGCAGATAATCTCAGTACTTTATAAATCTAGCTTTCCTTCAGTTACGTTAAAAACACTAATGGTGACTTTTATAGCTTTTCCTCTAACTAAACAATAGCGGATAATACCAGAGGCGTTTTTGCAGGGAGCTCTGCAGTTTATTTCCTTGTCCTGCTGCTGTCTAGCAATGTGCTTGTCTTGCTTGTCTTCAGGTTGAGTTGGTTCATTCCAGGAAGAACAAATGTGGATTCTGGGCTTCACCATTTGCTTGCAGACCCTTTGCTTCTCTCTTCTTGAATGCAACAAATGATTTTACCAACCACCACGTTACAGATATTTCTCTGATGTGTGTTTGATAAAGGACTTTATGGGTAGGCCTTCAATAGGATTTCTGTGTTAAATCTGGTCAGATCAGCAGAGCAATTGAAAGGGAAATAGCAAATGCTGAAAACTCATTGTGATAGGTACATGCTTGTTTTGTAATGTGTATTTAGACTTAAGAGAATAAAAGGTATTTGTCTTCGTTCCTCCAGAACTCTTTCTGTAGTCTCAGTGCAATTAACTTTTTGATTTGGAATGCAGATAGCACTAGCCAAGTGGATGATACAACTGGTTTCTTACTGGTATTGCTTACAAAGTGTTATTTAGGGAAAAAAATTCTAGGGTAGGGAGTGGAACAGGAAATGTTGGATGATTTTATTATTACTATTTTATTATAAAGGAGGGGTGAATAGTAGCTAATCTCCTGTGACAGCTCAGACAGCTTTCAGAGCTTGTTGTACCGTTTTGACATTCATTCAAACTAATATTCATTTTAATTCACTTGTGGTTGAAAGGTGGTTTTGTAACTCACGTTTTTGCCCACCTTGCTGCTTCAGACAGCTGTAGTTCCAGCAAAATAATCATTTTGAGCACCATACTTCTGACAATTATTCCCATCGGGGAGTAAGGGTCTAGTTCATTTTGCGAAGATGGAGAAAATTGATTTGATTATTTTAGTTACTGAAATGGAGGGAAACCCTTCTAAATATTTTGCAGTTGAAGTGGTTTGTTTTGTGCTGGGTAATGCAGTGAGGCTTGTTGTAGAAAAGCTGAAGTTTCAGAGAGTGTTGCTCTCTCTGGGCAGAGTGCAGCATCACAAAGCAACAAATCTTGGTCAATAAAGGTTCCCAGCTCAGCTGCTTTGCAGTGGTCACAGCAATTATCAGAGCCTTGTTTTTGAAGAAATGTGAATCTGAGTAGTTGTTCTTGTCTCAGTTTGCTTATCTCTCCATGGGCAGACCTTCAGGGCTTAGATATATGTTTAGTGAAGTGAAGCAAACTCTTATCTTCTTCTAACCAAATTTAGTTTGATATTGGGTGCACTGGTGCCTAAACTTTCCCAGTGAGTCTTTTATGTTGTCCAAGGCACCTCCTTTCAGACTGCTTCAAAGTATTATGGGAATAGGGAGTGGATTTATGACTTAATGGGAACTTGATTTTCATAGATGCAGGCATGTGGTTCTTCCCTTAACTGATTACAGAAGACGAAGCAAATTAGTTACAGGGACACTTCTCTGTAACGGCTGCTATGTACAGAACCTGCATATTGATCATGGACTGAAATTTTGGTATATGCCCTACACATTGACTGAAGGGGTGAGAAGTATCCGCCTTGCCCTCCAGTAAAATCATGTCAAGTACCTTGAAATAACTGGTAATGGTAATCGCTTGACAAAGATGACTGATGGCAAATTCTCACTTGAGCTGAGAAACCCAACATGTTTTTGGAACTTTGTGCATGGGAATAATACCATATTCTTCTGGATGAATTATATGTAATTGACACAAAAAAGAAATTGGTTTCAGAGAAGTTACAGGGGACAGAGTAACAGCTGTTGTGTGGGGCTTGTTTGGGATTCTTTTCTCTTTTACGAGGATTTTTGTGGGCATCCTTGGTCAAACTTTAGCTGGTAATGACACAGTTCTGTTTTATCACAACATGTGCTGTAATTAGAGCTCTGGCTGTCCATGTTTGCTGAATCCAAGGAATTTACTGATTGTAGAGATAACTGCCTCATCCTTAAGAGTTGGGCTACTGTCCCCTCGCATCATGTGGCAGAGCGAATGGTTTAGATACTGAGAGTCAGTAGTGTGGTAACATATCTGCAAGTTTAAAAAAAGTGGCAGTTGCAGCACTTACAATGTGAGACAATCACGCTTAACTAAGCTTTCTGAATGAAACGCCAGGACTGTGTTACTGTTCTGATTCAAATTGTGAAAAGTGTTATTTTTAACGAAGCATTTCATAAAATGTTCCTTGCTAAACCTGCATCTCGGCACTGTTTTTAAAACAGATGCTACTGGTGCATTTATACCTGCAACATTCAGGAATAACAGGATTTCATAAATTATGGCAAGATAAAGTAGACAAAGATGGTACCAGCTTGTTGATGACAACTCATGTGTAACAGTCTTCCAACTTACTTTTCTGGTTATTCCTTTTGCATAATAAACTGGAATGATGTTTATATATGACATACCATATGATATTATATATAAATATCATTCCACGTTTTATATATACATTTTTGTATATATAATTTTTTTTTATATATGTTTCACCTTGGCTTTTTCATGATTTGTCTTCTCCATTTTGTCACTGTGCTTTTCCACGGTGTAAATGTAAAAAACATAAATCCAGCACAATTTCCTGTCTCCTTTTAAAATCTCTTTAAATAGCCTTTTCTTGCTCTTATGCAGCAGATCTTAGCAGAAGTCATTTGGTGTTGAACAGCACTCAGGGTGCTCTAACAAAGAAATTGGTGACTGTCATAGCTTCTATTGAACCTGCTACTGTGTTTTGGCAAATTCATCTCCGTTCCCTTTGCATCTCTGAGTAAAAGGTGCTTTGAGGAGGGGGAGAATATGTCTGCTTTTTATAGAGCCATGCGTGGTATGGAGTCGTTAGGTTTTTTACCTAACCATTTTTCTTGAAGTCTGCTTTGGGGGTGACTGTTTATGTGAAGTCTAGTGTTTCCTAGCACTTTATTTTCAGACCTTACGTAGATTAAATGCTTGTGGTCACTGTCACTGGTTCACCACATGAAGGATGCCTAATAGCATGGGTGCTGTGTTGTCAGTGTGAGGAGCTTGTCCAGGAAACTTTTGGAAAATTTGTCTTATTTAAAACAAAAAAATTCTAGCAACATCTTTTGTATTACTGTAACCATGTGTGGCATGTGCACTCCTCCCCTTTGTCTCCAGTGTATATATAGCATGCATTCAGCGAGTGCTATGGAGTCTGTGAACTCAAGCATGCAGCAGGGAGCCAGCAATCCATTTTCTTTGACTTTCTCCTGTCTGTAATCTCATAAGGCAAGAACTGTTTCTATGCAGTTTAAGGAGGTTGGGGGGGAGGGGGAGGGGGTTGTGTGTTTTCAGTTTCAACACAAACTAAAAAAAGCTTTCTATTCTCACTGCCTAGCAAGGCATCCTAGAGAAATAGGAATCCTTTCCCACAAGGAATTGAGATGCATGCAACATACTATAACTGTCTATGAGTACAATATATATGGTTTATATGGCCAGGGATTGGAGGATGTACCTGTCTGTAGCAGGTTATTGAGTAAAACTCAACAGTTCTGGAATTGAAGCAGGTTGCTTCCTGCCTGTATCAAGACCAAGACCAATTTACCCCTCTGTAAGCAGCTGGAAATTTCAGTGGTGCTTAAGAGTTGCCTCTTGGGCACTCTTGGAAATACCAATTAACTTCATTATGCTTTTTATGTTGAGTCTAATCTGTGCTTTCAGGTTGATCTTTTTCTCATGATGGAAATATTAAGCAGTAGTAGTGGTTGCTATGCATCTTTGATAGGAATCATGCAATATGGATCAAATAGTGTAACTCAGTTTAAATAACTTGAAATATATACAGTAATCTTAAGGAATGCATGCTCAGTTCAGCTTGGGCTGTCTGTCTTGTCCTGCTTATCTTCGTAGAAGTGTAATTCTTATAGGCTTAAATCCTGCACTAATGTGCCTCACTCCTAAATAGGACTACCTGATGTAACTTGAGTTTATCCTCTTTTGGTCAGAAAGAGGTTAATTAAGGGAACAATTAGAAAAGCTCATTAAAACTGCATTCAGGTTCAGTGTAATGAAAAGTGAGCTTCCTGTGACAAGATGATTCAGAAATTATGCTTTTCTGATTTCTTATTGACAAAGTTCCCCAGTATTAGTGTGTGTATGCTGATTTGAAGGAGTGTCTTGGGCTGTGCTGTTGTCACGGTTTGCGTTACTGTGGTGGTTGTGATAGACTGGAACAATAACGTTAATCCCAGGCACCTTCTCACCCCTGAGGGAGGGGAGGAGTTCGTCAGGCATTTACACTGTATTTTGCATTGCATTTCCATTTCTTGGGTCCCAGGTTTTTACAGCAGTTAAAAGCATATAGACTCTTTGGATTACCCCCACCTTGGCTTTGCAGGCAGTGTCAATACTGGAAGCCAGCAGAGACCAGGCTGCAGAAGCCTTCTAAAGCTGTGAGCACCCTTGCATATATCCACGCTCTGATTTTTCTGGGACTGGTTCCTTACAAAATGGCCACGTACATGCTAGCTAGCATAATGTGTGAAAGCTAGTTGTATGTCCTGGGTTCTGCTTCAGTGGATTGGGAAGCCTGTCTTTCTAAAAATGAAATCACAGCAGCCAACAAATTGTTTGCTTGTGTAGTGAGCCCAGCCCAGCCTCTCTGATTCTCTTCCCTCGTTCCAGTCTGAGATTGTGGGTAAGTCACATGGCTGGATCGGATAGCTTTGGGAAGGCTCTCAAGGAAAAGCAATGTTAGACGGGCCTTTTCAGCACATGTTTACTGGGTTAGTTTAGACTTCATATTTCAGGTTGACTCATGATTTTGGAAAAGTAACAGTTAGCTTTTGTTAAGATTGCCCATCTTTGCAGTCTAATGGGACTGCCTCACAGTGTTTTGGGTGCAGGTATCAACTTCTTCTCTAACATCGTACAATCAGTAAATATAGTATTGTTGAGGAGATAGTTGCACCATCACCTGGAAGCAGTAATGTGTAGGAGATGTGGATCTTGCATTACTGGGTCCTTCTGAAAAGGAGGACTTAAATGGCAGTGGAATAGAGCTCCTTACTGCTATGAAGCTGCAGTGGGTATCTTCTGGCCTCACCAGTGCTGCAAAACTGCCTTAGGGCTCTGTGCAGTCAGACCTGTTGAGATCAGCAGCATGTTGGGATTGCTCTGAACACTGTTAAACAAGGACTGATTTGTCCTTGACTCAGATGTTAAAAAATGCTGAGCACCTGGCGTTACAGCAGAGAATTCCTTTGCTCTGTGAAAGAAAGCTCAGCTTTTCCCCAGTAAGGGCTTGAGAAATGATGAAGCTTTGCTCATACTGGTATTGAGCCCTAGTCCATGTGACGCTCATTGCAAATGTATGTATTCTCTGCTTTTTTCTGTAAGCAAATCCATGTAGCAATACAAAAGCTTAAAATCCAGAGTAGTGGTTCAACAGTCTTGTTTTGGGTTCATCTCAGTAAGCTGCGTGCCTGCTGCTGCCAGACATTGCAAGGCGTGAACACTGCTGTTTTAAATTGTGTGTTTGTGTTGAGTCTGCAGGGAACCATGTTTAGAAGGGTTAGATAAACATGATTAGGCTGCATTGCCAGCAATGGTGGTCTTATTTAATGCATTAATGAGTGCAGGTGGCAGGACCTCTGAAGTGAATTAAATGCAATGCAAACTCCTGCTGTATGTAGCAGAGCCATTGTGAGTCCAAGCCGCTGAATGCTGAAGCAGCTCATTTGAGATATGAGGTGAGAGATGGGAATGAGCTTCCTATGCCTGAATGACAATTTTGCACTCTTCACAGCAGGGTTCTGAACATTACCTTACAGCAGAACTAGCTTGTGTGGAAGAACCAAGAGCAAGAGCGTATGTTTTTAGAGCTGTGATAGCATGTTTCTCTGCATTTCCATTGATAGCAGCATTAAGATAAGGTGGTCACAAATACAGATTTACTTGCCTGCCACCTTGTTCTGTTACCTGGCAGGATTCAATAATGCACTGGTTAAAGGAATTATGTACAGCCTCCACCAGCACTTACAGTGCCGGAACAACACTGCCTGAGTCCCTTCATTTCCTTCTATAGGCAAGGCGCTGGAAGCCAGCACAATTGCTGTGCTCTGCTGGCCTTTCCCACGGTGAAACCTGGTTTTTATTTCCTGCTGCTTTAACCTTACTATCAGTGCAATGATCCCTGGAAAGCTTGTATTGATTGCACATTATTGTCTAATTAAAGTGCAATAAGAAGTGTTGCAGAACACTCGCTCTTACAGCCCTGTGCCTATTGTAGACACTATAAATTAGAAAGCTTTCTGTTCAAATATGGAAAATGTCAGTGCTTATTTCCTTTTGAATTTCCCAGCATCTCCTGAAGGCTACATTTGTAGATGTGTAATTATTTTTTTTTCCCTAAATAAGAATTGGAAGGAAGTGTTACTTAGAGAAGAAATGAGGCCCTGTAGGCTTGCGAGGGGCCCTGTTCTGACCCTGAAAGCTATAACCCATGCAGTCTAAAGGGAGGCACTTCTAAATGAATATATTTTAATCTGAAACCTGCTAGATGATCCTTTAGCATCACGTGCAGAGATATAAATGGGTATTAGTTATACAATATGTAGAGGCCAGTCTTTAAATAGTGCTGACTGGTCTTACCTGGAGGCTGTTTGTTGCTCTGTCTGGACTTCATGGCTCTTTTGCTCCATGTTGCTTGTGGTTTGATACTTTCTAGTAACTTGTATCTTCCTGAATTATGTGCAAGGAGCTAATAAAAGATAAATCCTAGTCCTTGATAGAGCAGGAACTGAAGAGTATGTCGTACTTCTGCATCTTGCTTAGTCATTGATTGAAAACAAGCCTTTGGGGAAATCACTTAGCTTACCCAAACCTTCCAGCTTGCATCTAATCACTACGTGATACACTATAATACATACACAGAGATTTGTGAATGGTAAGTAATTCTGCCCAGGACCCTGGGCAGAAAGATGCTGCCCAGAGAGAATGGTGGATGACTCCTATGCTATGAATGAATTAATGATTCACCAATAGCATACAAAAACACTTAAATATGTTTAGTATCATGTGTGAAACTGACTTTTCCCTTTCTTTTCCTTACAGATGTACTTTCCGATTCCCTAGCACGGTTATAAAGATCCAGTTCACATCTTTATACCATAAAGAGGAAGCAAAAGAGGAAGCCTCGTCACCTCCCCTTCGGCCACTTTATCCTCAAATATCACCTCTGAAGATCCACATCCCGGAGCCGGATCTCCGGAGCGTGGTCAGTCCCCTCCCGTCCCCCACAGGCACTATCAGGTAAGATGTTAACTATCCAAAGAGTGCTCTCTGGAAAAGCAAAGGTTCTCCAATGCCAGTCTGTCAGCCCTGTTATTTTTTGTCTGGTATACTTGGTGCATGAAATACCCCATTAAGAAAAAAAAACTTGTTAAATACCTGCTGTTCAAAATTATGGAAGACTGTTCAAAACTGTGTTATGGTGGCTACAAGTAGGGCACAAGGGTTTTGTTTAAGAGCTTAAAGGCTTGGGGGAAAAAACTTGAGTCTCAATTTCACACTATAGAGTTACTAGTCTATCTTTGGCAGTGGAATTAGAAATATCTATCAAGAGCTACCTTTATGCATGGAGAAAAGAAAGCAGGCAAATATTTTCTATGTTAGGACTGAGGACTGCCTGTTTTATTTTTATCTCAATAATATTCTGTTGTTGCTGGGTGGTGCCGGTGTTATCTGAAGTTAGGGACAAGGGTGGCCATTGGCACGTGGTTTCCTGGGAATAGAAGGAAATGGAGGTAGGATGCTGACCATGTACTGAGGGGCTGTAGCAATCAGCATGTACATCTGTGCGAGTATCCTGTTTTGTAAATTATCTGATTCATGAATGTGCAATAAGAAATAACCTGAACATCAAGTTACTGCCTGGAATATTTTCTTTCCTTCTTTCTTGGTAGAGTTGATGTTACGGAGTTGCAGTAATCTCTTTTAACATTAAAGCTTACTTGAAATATAATAAAGTATATACTTACTTGAAGTATAATAATTTTTATTATTATAAAATAATAATGGTATAGGATGATGTATTAGATGTATTTAAAAAGTGCAGGCCTCAGAATAGCAAGACCCTATAGGTAATAGTAATAGCCTTCTGTTTGTTTTCTTGTCTGTACATTTGTAAAAAGCTGTAACACACAAACATCTTCTGACAGCACTAATTCAGTGAGTAGTATTCAAATTTACGTGGCTGAGAACGACTCCAGTGTCACAATGAAATCAGTTTGGTTTTGCATAAATCTGGAGGCGCTTGCTTGTTTGGGTTTTTCCCCTGGTCTTGCAGAGCTGCACAGATGTGCAGTGCAGATATTCTAGAAAGAGGGGGCTGGAGGTAGCTGTGGTTTTAGTCCTCTGTTCAGGCACTGCTTTTAGTTTATATTTAACCTTCTCTTTTTAGATGAAGCTTGTTGCTGGGAGGGAAAGGGGGATGGTTTCTTTGCCAGCATATGGTAGTTAGTTTCCATTCAGTCATCTTGCGCAAAGCAGCACAGTGTGGTTTGTGTTACTAACAGAGGCTGTATCTTTTGACTCTGGCATATGCCTGCAACTGATATTTGACTCCCTGAGAATGTTTCTTTTGCATAAGGAGAAAGTGGAAATAGTAGTGTTGAATTGTGCTCAGCCCCTAACGGAGTGTTTACTAAGGATGATTAATGATTGCATCCGTTTGTCTTGAGTACAAGCTAATCCAGCCAAGTCTTCAGAAAACCTCAAAAGACATCTGAGGTTTCACTTGCCAAACCCCTTTCGTTTCCGAGTTCTTCTTACAGAGGAGGGGCTGACACGTTTGTAAACATCCCTGCTCAGCCCCTTCAACCTTCCCCTCTCCCCCAGCAGGGTCTTGCAGCTCTCAACCCTGTGCGCCAGGCTTTGGGAAGTGATTTGGGTGTTTTTGCTCGAGAAAGGGAATGTTCTTCGGGGAGCATGTAGCTATGCGTTCTGGCCATCTGGCTTTCAGGGCAGATCTCTGTGATCTTGATGGCTTCACAGTGGTGGGTGAGGCTGGCACAGTGTCCTCTCCCCCTTCCCAAGGGCAGTTCTGGGAGGGCTGGCGAGGGCTCAGCGTGGGACCCACACCCCTCTCCCATTGCGGGCTTTGGGAGGTGGTTGCATGATCTGGGCTCTCCTCCTCCTCCCTCTCCCCCTTCTAGTATTTACTTTCCTAATTTGGTGCGTTTGTCTCGCTCCTCCCTGATTGGCCCATGGAAAATTATTGCAGTTTGGAAATCCTGGGCAGGGTGAAATTTCCTTTTTGGAAAGTGGCTCCTGGCCCCCTTTTCCTGCCTCCGCCCCGGTGCAGGGCATGGGCTGTACCTGCGCTCCCACTGCCAGATCCAGCCCTGCCCTCCCGACCCCCGGCCCTGTTCTGCCTCCCTGTTTACATTGCAGCTTGCTTCCCTGCAGGTTCCCCCACAAGCTTCTGGGTTTTTTCTGCCCTATTTATTTTCCCTCTGCAAAGTGCACTGCCTGGAGAGGGAAGGAGCTTTAGTTAAACAAAACCAAACCTGCCACACTCAGCAGCTTTGCAAAGCAAGATTCCTGCTTACTTCTAGGGAGAAATGTGTCCGTTGTTTTCTTAGCTAGGTGTTTTGTCTCCAGGAGGGGCCACTTGTAGATGTGTTTTGAATGCTGTTGTACAGCTTCAAGGGAAAATGTTGGTTGGCAGTATGCTGTGAGGCTTACACACAGGCATGGCTTATTTCTTCCTGCTTTGAGTTCAAAATTCCTTTTAAAAAAGTCAGACTTGTGTGTTCCAAAAAGGAAAAGGCCACTGTGGTTGTAAGAAATTGGTAGAAGCAGCCTGCCATTTTACACAACATAAGAAAGGGCAGAGTAGCACCAAATCTCTTCTCAGTAGGTTCAAGGCATTGAAAAGCTGTGTGAAAACCATGTGTGGTTTGGTTCAATTCAGCTCTGCGTGTTGGGAGATAAAACTGACTCACAATTTCAGGAGTTAAGGGACAGTCTTTCAGTACGTGCCTTTAAGGTTCTGCAGCTGCATTTGAAGGATCCTCTTTGGGTGACAGTGGTGATATGAAGTTCCTCACCTATGCTATGAACACCTGGTTTTGCTGTAAGTTCATGATAATCTACATGAATGTGACTCCATATATGTGTTGCAATCTAGTCCCCAGAGTGGCTTATGCATAGATTATAAACAGATCCACAGAGTCAAGGTGTGATGTAGGAGCCTATTCCTGGTCTCAAAGTCATGCTGGAGTTGGAGTTTAGATTTACAGTGTTTAGTTTTCCTTTTATTATCTTCCAGTTGGTGTTAATGACCCTATAGTAGTAACTTAACACAGTTTTCCAAATAGCATCTCTCTCCAGCACTGCCCCTCAGGGTTGGGGGTGTTTTAGAATTTAGAAAATGAAATTATTTCTCTGTACATGCTTCCCTATTCTAAACAGCAATTATGTTGTCATTGATATATATATATAGAGAGAGATAGATATATAAAAAAGCTACAATAAAGAAATACTAAATGCTGTACTATGGAGGTCAGTATCATTTTTCATATTTTACAGCT
The DNA here is from genome assembly GCF_000690835.1 of Fulmarus glacialis. Classification (NCBI taxonomy): domain Eukaryota; kingdom Metazoa; phylum Chordata; class Aves; order Procellariiformes; family Procellariidae; genus Fulmarus; species Fulmarus glacialis. The sequence continues at coordinate 29,585 of NW_009201352.1, forward strand.
GCTACTTCTGGCTTATCTCTGCACCAGAATGACTGCGGTCTTGAACACTTTGTCTTGTACTTGTTTGTTTTTTCACTGAAAGGGCATGGATGGTTGGCTCACATGCACAGTCTTTATCAGTAAAAAAAAAAATCTTTGACATGTAGGAGGAAGAGTCCTCAGAGCCCTGTGGGAACCACTGCTTGAAAAGTGTCTGGTGAAGTTCTGTGCTAATAGCTAAACTGGTACATATTTGTGTGTGGACCCAAATTTGTATTTTAATTGTTAGTACTTAATGTGCCTGCCCATGTTCAGCCGTTGCTAGAAGGGTCAATACCTGGTTTACGATGAAATTAGTGGTATGAATAATGAAAGATGAGCTGGTATCCTTCTGCATCTTTTGTTTTATAAGGTTGATTAGTAAACCAGAAGATGTGAGCTGAATTGCCATGGTTTCGTAAGCTATATTCTTTAAACCTTATTTCCTTTTTTCCTTATTTTCACTATGCAAAATCAGTTCAGTAACATGTTGCATGCTTTGATAGTGGATTACTCAGAGGCCTGCACTCCAGGAACTGCAGTTATTTTGGCTTAGCCACCAACTTGTTTTGTGGCCTTTAACAGGTCATTTAAATTCATTGTCTGATTTTTATGCATGTGTAGTGTAATTAGTACTTTCCAAGAGTGTGTAGTAGATAAATTATGTATTGGGCTTTTATTCCGTAAAGCATGACAGAAGAGAGTGTGTGTAAGCCATGTTATAGTAGATGTGCAAATGCTGGCTATGCTTTGATTCAGACTTGGCTTGGAAAAAGGGAGTGCTTTTTAATAGGCTCTAGGACAGCCATACAACACTGTTTCAGAACACTTGGGATTTAATCTGAACTTGCACACTTCCTCTGAAGGTATGTAGTGGGAAGCTGAATGAACCCTGACTTCAGTGGATGCATTCACTCACTGGAACAGGATGCATGAATATTGCCTGCTCCATTTCATTCAGGCTTTCGTTCTTCCTATAGCACTATTAGCCATTTAACTGAGAAGCTGGTGAAGAGCTCCAAGGCAGGTTTTTTGCAGGCTCTTTTGCATTGTCTCGGGTATCCATTACTTCCTGCATTCGGGCAGAATATACAGCTCGGGTAACTCCCACAATTGGACAGACCGGTGATTATTTTTAATCACCCTTGTCTCCAAACCACAAGCCAACTAGTGTGATGCATATACATCACGCAAGAAAAGCAACAATCCATACTGGGCTTAGGAGTTCCTACGCGTGTTTATTTCAGATAATGGACCATGTGCTAGAGGAGATGTGCCAAGCCATGTGCTGGAGGAAAGGCTGCAGATGTCACCAGCTACACGAGCACTTCCTCTTCCCCAATCAGTATAAAATGTTCACTGAATCCACGGTCAGAGTGAGCTCACTTCCTTTTGAAGAGGGGAACCACTGGAGCACAGACAAGTAATAAGAATTTCAACTTTTGTGGATAGCTAACTTTCTCTCACTGTGGCTTGTTCGACAGCTTTGTTTTTCTTCAGCGTTAAGCAGTCAGGGTAGCTCTCAGATTTCTCCTTTCACATCAAAATCCAACTTGGTTTGGCAGTCTCACCACTTGTGATTGTTTCTGAAACCTGTCTGAAACATGCAACGTGCAAGGACTTGCCTTTCTTTGAGTTACAATTTTGGGGCTAGGCCGGGGAAGGAGAGAGTGGCAGAGGATTCTCACCCATTATTGCTGATTGGTGTATCGTGGAAATGCTTGTTTCGCAAGCTGAAGTGCTGTACTTTGACCTGATTCTTACTTATTGCACGTAAAAAGTGTCCCTGTATCTTTTGGTGTCCCTTTTTGCAGGCTCATGAAATGGAATATAGGGGTAGTCTGAGGTTTGTGGCATTTCTCTAACCATAGTCCTTGTGTGCAGGGCAACATGCCTCCAATTTGCATTTGAGGAGGAGACTGGGAAAGATTTTAAGTGGGGATTCTCCCTTTGTACTCAATAGGGGCTTAAAAAAATTGCCTATTCAGACAGGAATCTGTATATTGGCAGCGTTGCCAACGTTGTAACTCTTATCACTGCTATGTCCCTTGTACCTGTTTCACAAAAGGTGCACTTAAGCATTTTTCAAAGGCACTGCCCATGTGCATACCATATCCTAAACCAAAAAGTTGAAGAGACGGATTTTTTTCTTCTTTAGCAATGCAGATTCCCAGTCAGGTGAAAAATTTTATGTGGGATCCCAGGTAATCTTTCTTCTTTGTCATAGACAGGGTAGGTGCTTTATCCATATACCTGGCTTAAATTAAGCCTCTATAGCTTGATCCCTACAGATATCTTTCATGCGAAAAGAATGAAATTAAGTAATAGGGCATCTTTCCTGCATTCATGTACTGCCTCTCCTTCTGGGGAAATTGGCACTGGAGTTTGGGAGTGTTTCTGTTCCCAGCTTGTTCATAGACCTGTAATATGACCATAAATATGTCATTTAACCACTTCTTGCTTCACACACTGCCCCCCCCCCCGGAAAATGTGGCTAGTATTGAGAGAGTCTGGAGATTTTTACATAAGAATCTCTATATGTGCTCAAGCAACAGAATCCTGTAGCCCAGTATTCTGCCTCAGACGGGTATCTTTGGGGTAATATAAAAACACAGAAAATATACAGTAATGCTAACGTACGTGCAGTCTGCCTCCACCATTTTCTTGGAGCAGGGACTTCCTGACCATTTGTCTAATAAAGCCCCTGCTGTATTCCCTGTCTTCCTCCTTTCCCCAAGAACTTGTATAATGGCCTTTTGCATTCACATAGGCTTTTAGCATCAGCCCTGTCTTACAGCATGTTCCACAGTGTAACTACAAACGTAGAAGCACTTTCTCTTCTTTTGGACATACTGCTTAGTTTCATTTTGGGCTCACCATCTCTTCTATTGGAAGAGGCCAGAAGCTGAACACCTCCTCTTGGCTTTGTGTTTATAGGCTCTGTCACCTTGCACCTCAGCTTCTGTCTTAGACGATTTGTTTCTTGTACGGAATCCGTTCCGTATCTCTGATCATCCTAGTTATCCCCATCAATACCTTCTCTGGATCTGCTGTATCCTTCTTTTTTTGAAATGAGAAGAGACAAGCAACACACAGCGTCCTGGGTGTGGACGCACTATGCACACAGTGGTACATCTATTTTTGCACTCTGATTCTTTAGTTAAAGCAGACTGATTTTGGACATTCCGGTAGGTTGTACACATTCTTCAATAGCTGGCGGTTAAAGACTTAATTGTTGCTAGAAAGTGCTGTGAACTTAAGAGGCTAGATTCTTGCGGCAGGAGTTGAAAGTGAATCGTGATGCTGTAAGACCTGTTACGTTCTCAATAGCCAGAAGTTAAACCCTGTGTTTAAAAGGCACTCTGCCCGTTACGTGGGTGATTTTATTGCAGACACTGTGTTCAGCCCTCAACTTTCTGGCCTTCCAGCTGAAGAAGCGTTAAGTATTAAATGGAAAACATGCTGCAAAGGACTGATGTGATTCAGCACAGATTGTAGTCTGATTCTAAAGCTGAGTCTTAGTGTGATATTTGGGGAACTGCGGCTCAATGGCTGCCTGCAGTCAGTGTTTCAAGTTGAGATGCTGAATCCTCAGTGGACATCAAAGATCTCTGGGACTTGGGGCATTGACCATGGTACCATGGGATTAAGACTGTGGGTAACTGCAGCTGGCTTGCTTATGTGCTCTGTGTCTTTCAATGGCATAAAAGACTTGCTTCCTCTCCAAAATGCCCTCGTCTGTAACAGACAAGCTTAACCCAAATTAGCTTGGATTGCTTATAAGCTAAGATTGCCTGCATGGACAGTAAGCATGGATCACGGTGGTAAGTTAGGATGTCTGAGAGCTGGGTGAAACTGCAAACCTAGCTGTGCTTTTCTCAGCTTACTGTATCAAAATGGATCAAGTTATTGCCAAGTATTGATGCAATATTAATATCCAACAAATCGTAATCGCTGTCCCCACACTTGATTTTTGTTTTATAGCACAAACAGATGTTTGTAGGGAAAAGTCTTTTTGTTCCATAATATTTTTAAAGGAGGTGTGAGTGCATGCAAGTGTCCCTGGCCAGCCCCAGCTCAGGGTGGCGAGGAGAATTCCAGGAACTCCAGGAAACTGATGTCACTGCATTGTGTTTGCTTGTTTTCTTTTGACTGCACTAATGTTTAATTTTAACTTAACCCTCAGAGGCGTATTTTTAGTAAAACTGTTTCTTCATTCCTTCTGTCTCATGTTGGTGGGGGGGAAACAGATTGTGCCTCCTTGTTTTTTCCAGTAGTCAGTTCTTTCTCCCTTCCTTCTGAAGAGCTCTCTGATGATTGACTGAGAGCTTGAACACTTAGCAGCATGTGTTACCCTGTGTCTTTGCATGGAGTGGCTAAAAGTTCATGTCTGTTCTGTACGCCTGTCTCTTGATTTGATCATTGATCCAGGCTGAAAGGAGGCAGGTCTATCTGGCAGAAGTGCTCCATTTTAGTAAGAGAATAATACCTCTTCTAAATCTTTGGCTACTACTGTGGCTGTCCCACAGGACAGCTGCTTCTTTAGGGGACTATCAGTGACTATCTACTGGGAGAGACTGGCTTTTTTGAAAGTTAACAGCACCTTAGGTTGGAGAGGCTTTGACAGCACTCAAGAGAATCACAGCCCTGGAGGGTTTCTCTCTCTCTTTTTTTTTTTTTTTTTTTTTTTTAAAAGCTAAAATTTGAACAGCAAAAACTGAGCTGCTTGCTCTGCTGATCTTGAAGAATCAAATCAATTCTTGTCTGAACTGCATGGGACAATCTTTGAAGTCATACTAGTTTTATTTATTAAAAAAAAAGCAAAGCAATACAGCTCTGTGCAGAGCATGGATTTACTTGATAACTTTTCTCTTTTCCATATCCTTGACCTGAGTTTTGGCTGCTGTCTCTGGTTTGCTGTTCATGTATTTCTGCAGACAAAGAACAAAATCAGAAGACTCTATTTCATCCTATTCCATTCCTAGTCCGTGTGTTACAATAATTGCTCTGTTGCCAAACACAAAGATAAAAAGAATTGACGTGGTTTTAGTTTGTCATTGTTTCATGTATGAAGATGACTTTCATTTGTAATTATCTACACATTATTAGAAGTGTGTATGTGGAGAAGCTATTGAAAAATTACAGTGGAATAATTAAATTCACAGTAGCTCCCCATGTGAATACTAAGACATAAAGAGTGTTTTCTGTGGTTTAGCATTATCCACTTCCAAAGCAGGCTCAAAGCATGGAATAGCGAACTTTGATTCATTTTCCTGCACAAACCAGTCTCTGCTTTTTGAAAGACTAGGTAAGAAATGCCTTTATCTCTGGAAAAGGGAGATTTATACGTATGGGCTCATCAACATTATATACCTTGCATCTCCCGAAAGCTTCACTTCCTGCTGTGCTTCACCCATTAATGCCAAGGATTATCGGTGAGCGCTGAAAGGGTTACCAGGTGCTGTGCAACACTTGGTATGGCTAGTATATGAGAGATGGATGAGCTTGGGTTTCCTGTTGCAAGGGTTTGTTGTGGCTGAATATTTCTGTTGCCTTTTCCCTCTCCCTTGGTCCCCCCATCCTGTAATTCGCTTTTAAAAGAAACCAGTCTCAGTTGTGCTGAGCTCAGCACTGCAGCCATTTGCAAAGACGCCACAAGGAGAAGCAGCATTTCTCAGTTTACAGGCTGGACTGCGGTAGGAAACGGTCATTCCTTACACAGTCAGATTGCTTATGCACTGAAGCTATTGCCCATTGAGCAAACAAGGGTTGTCTCACTGTTTCCTCTCTGTCCGGATGTGTATGTGTGGCGGGGTAGAAGCTATTTAGACAGTCACCTTTTTGAGGAAGGCACCGTGTTCTGTGTTTTTTCATGCGGCGTTTAGCACAGTGCTGAGTGTCAGTTACTGCATTTATTTGTGTCAGGGTTAGCACTGCTATTGGGCATTTGACTTGTAAGAGGATTGTTTATGCCAGTTTTACTAAATTCTAGTTCCCAGCTGTGAGCTTCAATTTGCATTTTTTCATACAATTTGAACTGCTTGTTTTGCTATGTAAATCTTCTGTGTATTGTTTTTCTTTCTTGTTCACTGTTTCTCTGCTCTTACATAGAAGACAAATGTAATCCTGGGATTTGGCTATGCGTCATGCTGCTCTGGCGTTGCAGCCCTCGATGCCGGACAGCACAGAACGGAGGAGAGACAGAAAAAGGGAACTTCAGATTCCCAGACTCATCCCTTCCAACCCCGCAAATCAAGGATGTGTGATCCCTAGACAAGCCTTTCTGATTAGTTCTCATCTTGTAGCACTCACTTCTGTATGCCTGAGTGGTGCTGCAAATTATAGCCACCTTTTATTTGTTTGTAGCTTTTTATCAGCTTTAGCATGGCTTTCCTGCTCAGTAGTTGTTCCTGTAATGCCATCTTGTGGTGGCCCTGGGACTCTAAATGTGTCTTTTCCCCACGCTAGCCAAGGCTGAGTGAGCTACCTTCTGTGTTGTATACTAGTGATTGTAGCTCCCTTTGTTAGCTGCATTTGTGTGCTGGTGAATCAAGGAAATACCTCTCTCTAGCTGTGTGGCATTGATCAGGATATGATCTTCTGAAGCTCGGGTGTTGTGTTAGACAGGGACCTTCATGTCAGATGCCTGCACTGGGTGCTTTAACTATGATACTGTAAAAGAACATAGCCCGTATCTGTTAGAAGGATTGATTAAATATTACCTGTGTTATAAGGAGAGTGGTGTGTTGTTCGTTCACAAGTTATAATAGCAAGCTCTTTATTTAATTAAGTATTCATCCCTGATACAGTGTATGTTGTTTTAACTCCCACATTGTTTTAAGTGCTTCTCTAAACACAGGGGAGTTGTTTAATACTTTGAGACTCTGCTGTCTTGTGATTGCAGAAGGTGGTGGTGGAGGGGGGTGTCAGGATTTTGTAGAAATTCCAGTTTTATCTCTGTTTTTTTTCTCATTCTGTCTGGGGTTTGGATAAGCCACAGGGGCAAAAATAAGTCTAGTGCATACCTGCTTCTCAGTGACGTGGGAGCTTTACTGTACCTTAGAGAGTAAGAACTGTGTGTGATCTTAATAAATGAAGTAACATAATAACTGTATTTCCTTTTTGCCTCTCCAGTGTTCCCAACTCTTGCCCGGCCAGTCCACGTGGTGCTGGATCCTCAGGATATCGTTTTGTTCACAACATTACCTCGGATTTGCAGCTGGCAGCAGAGTATGCCGCAAAAGCAGCATCAGAACAGCAGGCAGATGCATCTGGCGGGGACAGCCCAAAGGTTCAGAGAAACATTACTTACCCAGTAGTGCTCATTGGGAGGCTTATTAAGACGTGGCAGTTTATTGCCAGTGCTGGATGTAGTTAAAAGGGGTCTAAGAATACCCTGGCCACAAGGGCACTGTATACAGTATCCTCCAGGGTTTTGAGACCATGCCTTCAAACCAGCATGTTAGTGGTAGATGATGAATCTGCTTGCTTACTGCCCAAAATGTATTCAAGTCATTCACTAAAATGGTTAAGCAAGAAGAATTTTTTTGCTTATTTGATAAATCAAGAACCCATAAAGAAGAGGTGCATTAAAATTCAGCATCTTGTTTTCTCCTTTTAATTATGGTATTTTGCAAAACACAGTTGGAGAAAGGGGAAGCAGGGGAAGAAACCAGATCCCTGCCATGAGAAATCTGTAGTCTGACTTTAAAACAAACACCAAGGCCTGTCAAGCAAGCGTTAAATGAGGAAAGTAGCAAGTGGAATTTAGATTAAAAAGTAACTTAGTTATAATGATAAAATTTAATTTTGGTAAGCTGATCTTCAGATCAAAGTTAAAGGTTAGATCCAAAACCACCTGATTTGGGATTGGGTGGAGGAGCACAATACTAGATGGCTTTTTTTTGTAGATTGAATACTCCCTTGAGACAAGAAGGTCTGTTCTTGATGGAGTAATATGAAGAGCTGGGAATATGAGATCTGGCAAACAAATTAATGTTCCTAGAATGAAACAAATCCTGCTGGAGAGGGGAAGGGACAGGATCAAGTTTCATATTGGGCTTGTTGCTGGGAGGAGAGCTGATAGCATACTTGCATGAAACCTTTCTAACAAAGTGTAGCTGCAGCTGGGTGGAATTGAAGGCTTTAGTTTCATGAACGCTGAAAGCAGTGAACGTACCCAACGCCCTCCAACTCCTTGCTTCCAATTGTTTTTCCTGATCCTGTTCCTTGTGCTAGTGTAAGCACGTGTGGTAGATTCACTGGGGAAAGGAATCAGATGAAAGTTAGCTTTTTTGTGCATGTTTGTGGGGAGAGGGAAGAAGATACTTTAATCTGGCTCAGTCCTATAGTCCTGTTTGCACACAAATACTTGTGCTAAATTGGGAGGTGGCAGTATAAAACAGGAGTGAAAGGGAAGAGGGTGATGCTGCTCTTAGTTGCCCCTGATGCTCTCTTAGCATCTATGAAAACTACAGCACAGCTGGCTTTTTTAGTTTGAGTTGTTTAGTTTGAGTACACCCTAGTGTAGGAATTCTTTGTTGGTGACTAAATTTCTGTTTGGTTTTTTCCTTAGGATGAGTCCAAGCCACCCTATTCTTACGCTCAGCTAATTGTGCAGGCTATATCTTCAGCACAGGACAGGCAATTAACACTAAGCGGGATCTATGCCCACATTACCAAGCATTATCCATATTACAGGACTGCTGACAAAGGCTGGCAGGTGAGTTCTTGGCACTGACAAGCTTTTAAACTACTTTGACAGGGCTTATCTGCTTTGAATGCATTTATTAAAGATTTGGGGCACTGGGAATAGAGCTGCTTTGACTATTCCCAGAGTGAATTTGTTTAACGTAAGCTGACTAGTTTGTTTGTGAGTGATTAGTTTTTTTGAAAAACTTTCTAGGGCAATGTAGTGTGTTGCTATTGGGCTCTCTGGTTTCTGAAACCCTTTTAATGCTGTAGTCATGTGTCTTTCATTTTTGTTTGTTTTTTATTCTTCCACATCCATGCTCTCAGTCACTCCTCTGTCCAGATACTTGCCTGAATCTTGCTTAATCCTTCACCTCATCTTTGTTTGGCATGATCTGTCCAAGCAAAAGATGTCCAGCCTAAAACTGAGGTTCCAGTTTTTAATCGTAATACCTTAAATCATCAGAAATGTTTTGTTTTCCCAATGTATCAACTGCACTGCCTAAGTCAGTTGTGCAAGTTTTGAATCTCAGAATGGAACCTGGGGAACTTCGAGTCTGTGCCTTCCTTGTAGTATTAAAGGAAATCTGACCAGCTTCATAGGATAGTTTGGATGTAGTTAACACATGCTAAATCAAGCTTAAATGTTCACTTGAGGGCTGCTTTCAAAGTTCCAGAAATCTCAGCTCCTCCTGCTTTCAGACTTTTTCTTGGCATTGCACCTCTGAAATGGGTGTTGTCATTTGAATATAATACACTAATGCAGCTGGAAAAACTCTTGCAGCTGCTGATTTCATTGTGTTCAACTGGCAGGAGCAGTACTGCTTGGTGCACTTTGAGTACAGTTGGAATAAATACATTTCTGCCTCCCTGGCTTTTCCCTGCAGTTCTAATTAATTGTGGAATTCACTTCCTGCCTTAACCTGCTCGGCAGAGTTGTGCTTTGCGAACCAGTTGCTGCATCCTGCTTCAAAGGGAGCTGCATTTCAGTGGAGGGTGAAGTTGCCTTTTCCCCTCCCCTACCAGTGGCATTGTAAGGCTTCACTTTTGAAGAGCTCGTCTAAAGCTGCTACAGAAGCTCTTGTTTTGTTTTGAAAGTGGAAGAGGAATGAGCTTGTGCACACCTGGGCTTAATGAGCCTTTCCCTTACCCAAAAGACAGTGCGACACCCAGTCAGAGTTGGGCTTTTGCAATGAAAAGGATAATTAGTCTCGTCAACATCTAGAGAGCCATACAGTGCTAGACTAGTGCCACATAAATAATGGATTCTTCTCGGAGACAGCTGTCTGAGGGCATGTTGGCTGGCTTGCATTATGATTACCATGAGATGCAGTGTCCTTTAGGGCATGTTTGGGCACCCTGGTGATTGTTTGGCAGGTAAGCAGTTAGCACAGGCTCAGGCAATTTTTTCCACTTGCCTAGAATAAAGCCCGTCTTTTGAGAGAGTTCTGATGTGGTTTACAGTGATTTCCCCCTGCCTCAGCAAAAGCTCTGCTTTCATTGCTTTCCACAGAAAAGTCACTGCACTGCCTGGCTCCAGATGTGTGTAAGTGATGGTGTAGTACCAAAAAAACCCATCTTTCAGCATGGTTAGTAGAAATTCTGACATGTTTCCCCAGGTTTTCTCTTGCAGTTCTGTGACTTTAGAGCTGTGTGAGTTGAGTGACTTGTTTCTGTCTTCAACACTGACTCTGGCAGTGTGGATTTTATTTTTCTAAGCTGCGTGGCGAAACCCATTCATCTTTGTTATATGCTTCCTCATGGCAAAGTAATTATCTCATTCCTCTGCTTCTTGCAGAATTCCATTCGGCACAACCTCTCCTTGAACCGTTACTTTATTAAAGTCCCACGCTCCCAGGAGGAGCCTGGAAAGGGCTCCTTTTGGCGAATTGACCCTGCCTCTGAAGTCAAACTAGTAGAGCAATCATTTAGAAAACGAAGACAAAGAGGAGTGTCCTGCTTCCGAACACCTTTTGGGCCTCTCTCCTCCAGGTAACGTCAACTTCCTCTAATCTCTGTGCCAAACTCATTACAAAGAAAACAAACAAAAACTTCTCCTGAAGTACAGTGAGCAAATTTTACTTCTGTTTATCGTTTGAGAGGTAATATAGTTGGATAGTCTTGAGGCATAATCTGAAAATTGTTCTGACTTCTTAAGTGTTTACCAAAAAAAAAAAATCCAGAACCAAACTACAAAAATGCATCAAATTACATATCTGTTTTGGCATCATTTCAAAGAAATTCAAAGCAGTTATCACCGGAGTAAGTGTTTTCAGATGCCAATCTCTCATTTCAGGAAAGCTGTGTTTAGATGTGGATTAGATCATAGTGGGGATAACTTTTGTGGTATTTAAAACACTTCTATAGGGAAGAATCAGGTTGATCATGGTTGTCAGCAGTGAAGCAATGGCGGGGGGTGTTCTGTGTAGCCGCTCCAGTCAGCGGTGTAACTGCAAAAGAGGAACTGTGTGCAATAACAGCTTTCTCTAAGCCCTGTAGCTGTGAGGATAAGACTTGCCATTCAACACCAGCTGGAGCAGTTTCATGTAACATTCCTCCCACACCTTGTTTCTTTTCTGTCTGTTAAAATGGGGGGAAACAGGAGGAGAGGTTTTCAGCTGATCAGCTTCTCTGTCTTGTTTGTCACTAAAGAAATGTTTAATTCCTGATGTGTTTGGTGGCCACATGGGACCAGAGGTGGGAACCAAGTGGTTGGGGAGGGAGGCAACAGGGAAAAGAGGGAGCAACTGCTCTGAAAGCGTATGCAGGGCCAGACACTTGCATCTACATTGCATCTTTCTTCCTCTCCCCATCACTCTCAAACACTGACAAAGATCCTTTGAGAATGGCCTGGAATTATAAAACTTACCTGAACATGAGGCACTTCCAGTTTCTCTGTCAGCAGTGGGTCTTAAAATGAAAAGTTAAACATACTCTGAGGGGTCCAGTTTCCTTCAGCAAGGAATAGTATGACAGTATTTGGTGCTAGAGCATTTGTGAGTCCCAGCAAGACTGTAGTGGGTAGTCTGGAAGAAAGGCTGTACTTCTCCTAGAGAATCCTGTACTGGAGATAACTCTTGGTCTCTGCTGCTGTCTTGTGGTCGAAATGCTTCTACGCTTGCCAACACTATGTTCTGGTGTTTCAGGAGTGCTCCTGCCTCCCCTACTCACCCTGGCCTGCTGTCCCCTCACTCTAGTGGCCTACAGACTCCAGAGTGCCTGTCACGAGAGGGCTCACCTATTCCACATGATCATGACTTTGGGTCAAAGTTAGCCTCGGTTCCAGAGTATCGGTATTCACAGAGTGCACCTGGTGAGTAGCTCTTGTTTCACAGAGGGTGACTGTTCAATTGCACCAAGTGCCATGCTGAGGACATGGTAGGAATGCTTCTGCCAGTGTGTTACAGGAGAATCTAGGTCTCTTTCCACTTTGTTGTTAGAGACTGATGCATATGCAACTTCAGACCATTTTTCTTACTAGTCTTTGGATGAGGGGGCAGGAGATAAAGGAATGTGTAGAAACACAGGAGCTAACCTTGAACTAGATGGCTCTAAAGAACTCGCAGCAGAGTAGCAATGACAGTGCGTAGCTCGCTCACACTCATTTACCAGTCTTCTGGATAAGATCAGTTTGGCTACGCAGAGCTCTGTGGTGCTGTGGCCAGGGCCCTGGTAATTTGTTAAGCCCTGGTAAGTATCTGCTTGTCAGCTGTGCTGTAGCTGGCCTGATGTATAGGGTGTTCCTGGTGAAGTTGGAAGGCAAAGCTCATTAAGTAAAACATCATTTTTTTATGCTTATTTTGTGGTTTTTGTTCACAGAAATGTGCTCGGATGGCAAGTAAGGTTTTTGTAAGTTAGGAAAGAGAAGATTGAAGGGTGGTATTTTTGAAGCCTTATGTTTTGTTCCCTACCCCTACTCCTGCCAATGCTGAAGGACTGAGTATTGCAGATTAGAAGCGCATAGGTGAAATGAGTGGAGGCCTTTTTGCATCTCCTGTTAATGTATGCTTCTCTCTTCTGTTTAGGATCTCCAGTCAGTGCCCAGCCAGTGATTATGGCTGTTCCTCCCCGACCATCTACTCTGGTGGCGAAACCAGTCGCGTACATGCCAGCATCAATAGTGACTTCCCAACAGCCTTCATGTCATGCAATTCACGTAGTTCAACAAGCTCCCACTGTTACAATGGTCCGAGTTGTGACCTCCTCTGCAAACTCTGCAAACGGATATATCCTCACAAATCAGGGCACAGCAGGAGGAGCTCATGAAGCTGCAGGAGCAGTGTTGGACTTAGCTGGTGACCACCGAGGTAGCTTTTCACCTCCCTTGCTACTCTGCTAATAAGTCTTGAGCAGGCTTGGGGGGTGGGTGGTCAAATGCTGTTTCACTCACTGGGTGCTTAGCCCTTAATAAAAGATGTTTCTCCAGGTAAAACTTAAACCAAGTAAGAGTTCATCCATTTGATGTCTCCACCAGTGAGCAGGACAGCTGTGTTCCTTTGTCTCCTGTGGGGAGCAAAAGTAACAGACTTTGGAGGCTGAAGAAACATGCAGTGCTTTAAATATTTATATTATCCCCGATATCAATATTATGCCTGTGTATTGGTCAGCTGGATGTGCTATGGAAACGTATGCTTTTTCTAGCCAAAAGAGATGGCCTGGGAAAGGCTGAAACTCTCTGCTTCAGGATGGGCTTGTAAATAAATGATTGAGCCCTTCTCTTCCGCAGGCCTCTATTCCTAGAGGAAAGCATGTGCTTCTGGAAGCGCAGGCAGTGCCCATTAAAGCAATCTTCAAAAACCAGTTACAACAAAGGCCTCTTTTTTTTTTTTTTTTTTTTCTTCTTCTTCTTCTTCTTCTCCCTAAGCTGGAAATTCCAGCCTTGGGGGATTTGGTAAGTTAAACGTTCTCTTGCTGTGATCTAGACAACACCTTGTCTGCTTGCCATTTCAGAAGGGCTTAGTGCTACAAGAGAGATGTTTGTTGTATCAGCAGCAAGACTAGTTACTCTGATTGCTTTTATGTGGGCAGTGGGGCAATGGTTCTTCTCTAAGGGAAAGAAAAAAATGACAAAGACCTTCCCCTACAATAATAGCAGGACCACTTGCATTTTTAGTTCAGCACTGGTTATCCTGCTTGAGGTTTCACTCACATTCTCTAGAAATTCCTGTCTGGATCCCATACATATTCCTGAAGAGCTAACAGTTGCAGCTGCCTAGCTGTCACCTGCTCCCTTCTTTCATTCACTAGTTCTTGCTGTTACTCGTTCT
>NW_009201352.1:43590-58507 GCF_000690835.1 Fulmarus glacialis
TTATTCCTACTCCTTTTCTAGTCTCTACCTTCCCTTTGTTTTTTCTATCGCTCCGTTTTCCTTCCTAGTCTCCCAGCTCTCTTTGCCTTTTCTCTCTCTGCTTTCCATCAGCCTGCCTGCAGGTCTCAGCTCAATGCTTACATCCCATCTAACTTCATTCTTCTTGTCTTCTAATGTTAAAATGGGAGAAGTCTTCTCTTCCTACAGGACTAAGGAGTTTGTGCTTCCTGCCTTCTCTGCTTTGAGACCCACAGAGCCTCTAGAAGAGAAGAGTGGCTCTCCTCTCCTGTATGCCCAGCGGGAGGCTGTCCTGTATCTGTTACATACCCGCTGAATTGACCCTTACTTGTCCTGGGAAGTGAGATAAGTGGTTGAGTGCTCTCAAACAGTTATCTCTATCCAGGAACTCAGCCTTCCTTTCCTCCTTTTTTTTTTTTTTTTTTTCCCCCCTCCTTGGTTTCTTCCCGTAATTCCATAGCTGGCAAAAGCTTGCAATTGTGGAAAGACCTCCGTGTAAACCAACCTATGTGCAGGCCTGACAGCAAGCTGTTGCAGACTTTTGGCTCCAGGCGTTGTTTAAGATCTTAATGCCTTCTCCTGCTGTGTGGTATTGAGTCAGGCCAATTCGCCTGTAATTACAAAGTAAGCTATGAGATTTGCAGTGACTGCTGTCCATATCGCAGTTATAACGCGCCAGTAAGGGAGATGATGCCTTTTTAGGACAAAGGGTCAAGTTTATAATCTTGATTTTCCCCCCTGCCCCCGGGTGGCTTATGCTGTAAGAAAAATGTTCTTAATATTGATAGAATATATGTGCGATAGAGAATATTGTATTGTTTTCAAATATTCATCCCTGACCCTCTGATGTGCTTCAAAATAAGCATTTCAGAGGGACTAATCTTCCCTATTCTTATGTCCCCGATTGCAGTGTTCTTCCCCTAGCGAGCAGGGTGAGTGAGCCATTACCTTCTCAGAGCTGACTACACTGTATGAATCAGCCTGCAGAAAGTGTGTGTGTATAAAACCTAATCCTACCTAAAGAGTTCTGGGCACTTCTCACAGTATTAGGCCTCTAGGAATACTCTCAGCTCCTTGGAGCCCAAATATGTTACTTTTGTGACTAAGCTGCCTCAGCCTGAGAAGCAATGCTTTCTGTTCCCACTCTGTAAACCTTGTAGGACGCATCAAAGGCAAGTGACTTTGTGTTGCTGAGGTATTTTCACATTTGTAAGCCGGGGGTATGTATCGCTGCTAAAATGTTAATGAGAATAAAGCCTGCTCCTAAGCCAGGGTGGTAAATGATTGTTGTCTGTTCTACTCTTAAGCAGGCATGGATGAAAAGCCAACGATCGCATTTGCCACGATACCTACAGCCAGCCGTGTTATTCAGACAGTTGCCAGTCAAATGGCACAGGGTGTTCCAGGACAGACAGTCACGATCCTTCAGCAGGCAGCTCCAGTGACCATTGGACAGCATCAGCTCCCTGTGCGGGCAGTCACTCAGAACGGGAAACATGCCGTCCCCACCAACAGCATCACTGGCAGTGCTTATGGTAGGCTCTGTTTCCATTGCTTTCTGGTTTTTGATTGCTTTCTCAGCTTAGCAGTTAGGTTGTAAAGCTGTAAGGGGTTTCTCTTCTTAGCTATGCAAGTTATTCCATGTCTCCAATTCCAAAGGTTATCGATTCTTCAACTTCTGTGGCTGTAAATGTCAGTGGTAGATATCCTTCTGTCCACCTCTGTTTGCTCCCTTTCCCTTGTGGAAAAGTTTTGTTATCTACCATTGCTGCTGGAAAGTCTGGCATCTTTCTTTTGTCCTTGGCTATGCATTTGTTACTGATTATACTCTCTACCTTTTGCGGGTGACTTGTTAAAAGTGTTAGTGAAAAGTGTTAGTGATTCTTGTGTAGAGACTGTTTTCATTTGTTTTCCTCTGACAAACAGCCTTTGCTTTCAGCATGCCAAATAATAAAATTTCCATGGTGCTCTTTAGATCTTGTGAAATATGACTCCATAGAGCATTAAGAAAATAACATACTTTCCCATCTTAAGGTCTTACAGCCCGAGAGAAATAAGATCTATTTCATCAGGTTAATGAATGTAGGATTTTTTTATATACAGGATGTGTTCTAGTCATTTGTCAAGCCTGACTTTTAAAATCCTATACTAGCTATGTCTTGGCAGCCTCCTCTTATTGCTTGCTCAGCACCTCAGGTTTTGTCCAGTTAAGGGTGATGACTGGGGTTGGCAATAGCCAGGTTTCTCGCTCCCCTGTTCAATGAGATGCTAAGCACCTCTGCTGTCCCAGGCTGGTGCTTACAGGGAGTTTGAAATGAAGGGCACTGGTGGGATTTTGATGGCTTTCATGAAATGAAGTAGGAATGTTTCTACAGAATTTTCTGCCACATCTATTTGCAGTATCACCTGACTTGCACTTGAATTGCAAGAATCTTATTGGAGCAATGAAAAAATGATAGCAATAAGGTTTTTATGCAACTAAGATATTAAGATATTAAATAGATCAGATAAGTGGAGTTGCTGTTACCCAACAACAGTGGGTTGGGTAGTTAGTGCTTGTCTAATGTAGAATCAGTTTTTTATTTAACATTTTTATATTAAGATACTCTAATCTCACTAAAATTTTTCTAGCGCTCTCATCGAATTGGAAAGTATTCCAGATGCATCTGAGGTTTTTTTTGTAAGTGATAGTGAATTTTCTGGTTGACAAAACAGAGCCTGAGTCTCTTGACTCTTGTCTGTACGAAGTTAGCTTTTCTTCAGCTGCATGGTTTAGGTTCTGTAAATCACTGAACTGTAACTGGTGACTGCCTTCATCCTTCCCCTATTTTTTTTCCTTCATGCTCTTGATACTCTACAGTCTCCTTCTCATGCCTTGGTAGAGGTTGCTGGGCTTTGAGGGCCTTTGTTCTGTTTGCCTTGTTTATTTATCCTAGGGCTCCTTTTTTGATGCACTTAGCAGTGAACACACTACTAATGTTCTGTCATTCCATCCTTTGCAAATCAGTCTGGAGGGCAGAGGATGTGCTGTCTCCTGAGTCCCCTTTGGCTGCCTCTCTGATTGATGCAGAGTCCAAAAACTGCATGTGTTTTGTTTTCCAAGTAGTGTTGTGTGCCAAAGCCAGTGTGTAAGCACATTCTCTGTCTGGAACTAGGAATTGTAGACATTTTTATGGAGGGTTGCTACTTAAATCGTCTTTTTTTCTCACCACTTTTATTAATGGGAGGGTGAGATCTTTGATCAGTACTGGAATACAAGATTGGGAGCCAGAAATGCCTACGTTCTGATGGGAACGTGTTTGGTTGTCTGGGGTAAGCTCTTTCCTGCCCCTTTTACAAGTGAGATGTCAGTACACTCAATATTTGGATTCTAATCCAGTTTCCCAACAGACTGGCTGTTCTTACTGTGCAAGCAGGGGTAAAGAGAGCCCTCTAAATTGAAGGCACAGCACACAGCTGTTGTACCTTGCAAGAAGTTCTGATTGTAGGTGGCCAGAGAACTACCTCTCAAGAGGAGGTGTGCTGTAATTTTAACAGGAGATTGATCCTCCCCTTCTGGAGATGGATGCTTAGCTGGCAATGCCTTGTTTGACAAGGGATAGGAAGAAGGAAGTTCTCCTATGAAAGGGGTTATTACCGGTTTGGTAAACTTGCACAAAGCTGAGACTCGGGGGTGGGGGGGGAGATAAGGCTAGCAAGCCTTTCAAAATGGACTTGAAAACAACACTTGAATATGTGCCACCTATCGCATTTGACTGTGGTGTTTTGTTTTCTTGCTTTCTGGAATAGCAAACACTTGTGCTACTTCATCACATTAATTCTCTTTCTCTCTCTTGTCCTACTTCCCAGCTCTTACAAATCCATTGCAGCTTCTCGCAGCCCAGGCCAGCTCATCCACTCCTGTTGTAGTCAGCCGGGTATGTGAGACAGGGACCGAAGAGACAGCAGCAGCCTCTTCCAGTGAACCTGAAGTCAAAAGACCCCGGATAGAAGAGTCCAGTGGAGCAGTCCCAGCCCAAACTGGAGTCATCACATCTACAATGCCACAAGGACAGGCAACCAGTGAATGAAGAACCGGTGGGAGGAGCTGGAGTGATGCGGGGTGGGCATGGGATGGCAGCAGCCCCTAAAGCAGCTTTCAAAGAAAACAAACCACAACTGTAACAGTTCAAAACATAGCGGATAAAGAGCTCTTTTTAAATTCAGATTTTTAAGTGGGAGGTCAACAGCTGTTAGAATCACAAGGTGCCAAAAAGAATGGAAAACCCCTCCCAAGAACCCATGCCTGGAACTCTGTTCTGTCTTTACCTATGGGATATTTTTTCCTTTTTTTTTTTTTGAAAAAGATTCAAAAAAATACAGACAACTGATTGTACAACTGCTGGGGTATTTTTAACTGTCTTTTCCCCTTTTGGCTCCAAGGGGATAGGATTTGCAGTTCAGCATCTAAAGGAATGTAACACAAATACAATCTGCTCCCTGGAAAGAAAACTCCTCATTTTCTATGCCTTAATACTGTGCTTCTCAGAGCTTTGAACCATAGGACCATTTTAAAAAGGCCACCTAAGGCAGTCAAATGCTGAAAGATGGGTGCAGTATCTCACAACAACAGCATTAAAGAAACATGGTACCAAGCTTAAAGGAAAAGGCAAATGATCTTGTTTTTTAAAACAGAAAAATTCTGAGTATGAACGAATGTTTATTTATGTGGGGATTCAGGAGGAAGAGTTACAGTGCTCAACCACCTGGATTTCCAGATGCAATTTCTCTCCATTCCCTCTGAGGGAGAATAAGATGACAGAGGAACTGTATTAATTTGGTTCCTGTAAAGATATTAAAAACAAAGGGTTTTGTACCTTCAATGATTTCTTACAATTATTCATCACTTGCTCTGGACAACAGCCAAAGTATCTTGATGACTGAGAATCACATGGAGAAGGGTGTCTCCAAAAGGTTCTGTGTGCATTTGATTGATCACATCCTGTGCTGGAGCACCAGGTTTTGTTCAAAATAGCACTGTAGGGGAAGACATTGCCACTGTCTCTGTGAGCTTGAGAAAATATCGGTTGGTCTTCTGCACTAAAGCAGTCTGCCTTCACCTCCTGTTGGTAGTGTGGTCCTCAAGTAGATGGACGATGATCAGGAGGCCCGGGCTGGGTAGGAGTCTGTCGCTGACCCCCTGCTGTGGCTAACAGCAAAGCTCCTGTGTTACTCTTCTGACAGGGAAGTTGAGAGCTGGGGTGAGAAGCAGCAGAGTTCATACAGTGTTTAATACAAATTATGTAAGTGTGTAGATACCAAGGCAAAAGAGGCCTTTTATTTTCCATGTGGCAAAAGTCACTGGTGGTCTTAAACAGGTTTTCCAAAAGGAATTTGGAGGTTTCCTTTCATTGCCTGGCTCCCTCTCCCATCTCTCTTCCCTTGAGGACCATTTGGGTTGGCCATCAGGAGGAGGCTTTTACTCAAACTGTATTCCAGGCTCTTCGTGTAGAACAAGTATGTCTTATGAGTAAAGAAGATTTGAGTCACTTCAGCCACGTGGAACAGTGGGTGTGTGTGCCACCTTGAGACTGGCAAATCAACCTCTGCGTAGCCTCCAGCTAACCCCTTTGGTTTTACACCTGTTTGCGATCCCCTTGGCTAATGGCAGCTTCTGGCAGCACAGCAGAGATCTTTTAATTTAGAAAATGTTATGGCTTTGGTAATGGCAAAAGAGACTTAAGAGGGATGGGATATGCCTTGGGTAGGTTATCCCCCTATCTGTACTGATTTATTGTCAGGTTGCTGTCTTGTACAGTCTGACAATGCTGTCGCAGAGCAGAGAGGCAAGCCCACTGCATAAACATGTTGCAAAAAGATTTCCCCAATGTGCAGTAAATGATACTGTCAGTATGTCCGTGGGGATTAGGGCGTAAGGCACAACAGTTCAATGTCTGCTGGAATTTGGGGAGGGGGAGGAAATCCGCAAGGTAACAGCTGGCATCGCTTCTTCCCTTCTAGGTTTCCTTTCTCTTTGCCAAATCCTATTCAATAGCCAAGTCCCACCGCTTGAATAAAACCCAGCCATGTTTTATTCTCGAGCCAATTGTTTTGTGAGAAATATTTCTGAAAGAAGGAAAGAATTTCTTGATCTCGTGACTTGCAGTTACTTTCTGCAGTTAGAGGCACACAAAATATTCAGGACAATTCGTTTATCTACATCTAGGCCCTCATAATTTAGATGTGTGCGTTTAGTGACAAGTTATTAGATTGGATTTTAGTACTTTGAAATGATTTTGTGAAGGAGGATTGTTACAGACCACAAAGTAATTGAAACAGGCCAGCCTCCAGCTGTCACTTTTTACTAGGAAGGCTAGGTGATAGCAGAAAAGCACACAGATACTAGCTCTGTTTTCTGTAGCCTTTTCAAAGCCAGAATTCCATAAAATGGACTTCAAGGAAGAATGCACAAGTGAGAGTGCAGCATAGTTTACCTGTGATTAATCATTACTGCTGGTGATTGCTGGTTTAGATTCAGAGGCGTGCCTGTAATAGCCCTGAGGCTAGGGAGCTTTCCTGAAGCAGAGGATTCTTTGGGTTTCCAGTACATTGAGTGAGTCAGCATAAGATGAGCAAACAACAGAATACTGTTCAGGATGTTAAGCTGCCAAAGTTTGTGGATTTTTCTTTACTGCTGCTTTTCTCTTGGAAAGTCTAAATAATTAGGCCCTAAACTTCTGTAAACTAGTCCAGCACCATAGAAATACATCAGCTCAGTCATGGTGTTTTCATACACCAGCTGCTGCTTTATAGATACCTCTTGGAAGCCCATCCTCAGGTTGCATGTATAGATCTGCCTCCTTAGTATTTAGAACAGAATAACACTTTCTCACTCTTCCTTTTGTGGCTCACATGCCTGCTGGTTAAAATGTGAGTTGTGGATAAGCAAATATCTTTGATCCATTCACCCATTCTGCTTGAGGTGCCTGGAACTTGTCAGTTCATTCTGTCAGGGGATTTTTGCTTTATCAGTCTGCTGCATCCCCCCGCTACTATAGGAAGCGGCCATGCCACTTGAAATTTTTTTTTGCAGGTTTGTCTATACATTGCCTAAATCATTGCCTGATACTAGGTAAAACAGCAGTTCTGACTAAATCCTGTTGAGAGCTGTGGAAAAGTGTGGTCCTCATGTGGAACACAAGCGATGGGGACATCTTGTTTCAGGCCTCCAGATTGATTCTTTTAACACACTGCTCAGTCTGGAAGACAGCACCACTCCCTTTAACGTATCAGTCCTGATTCCCTAGGCTTTCAGTTTTGAGCACTGCAGAGGAGTGAAAATTAATGTGATGGTAGAATTAAGCCTTCAACTAGAAAGAAAATATTACCTTAATGGTCATATGCATACTCAGATTATTTTTAAATTGATCAGCTAACTTGTTTTTATTGTCTAAAAAGTTGGATCTCATGTCCTCAACTGAGGGAGGTTTGAGGGGGAGAGAGGTAGGAGACTTCACTGCATCTTCTGCTGTCTGTATAACGAAGGTCAAGGCATGTTGAATATTTAACCTGCTATAACTTAGACCTGGGAAAACTTTAAAACTGAGTTCTTAATGCGTGAATTCACTTTTCACCATTCCCTATTGTTTGTTGGTGGTTTTTGGGATTTTTTTGTTTTTTTTTTTTTTTTAAATCTTAGGCAATGACAAAGACTAACTTGATTTTGATTGCAGTCAGTTTATAGCAGCTTTTGTTGCCTCAGTTTGCAAAAGCTGAATGTAGTTGTTCTTGGTTTTATTCCACTGGAATTCCTTAGTTATTGTTTTGTCTCGACCTTGGCTCTTGTGATACAGGAAGCTTTTTACAGTTGAATCAATTTAATCTGATTTAGTGATAACACAGTGCTGAGCACAGAAATGAAGTTCATGATTAGCTCATATATTCTTTTCAACTCCTTTTTCTTCCCATATTCTTCCCTCCCCCATACCATTAACGCTGTCCCCTGTAGCATATCCAGTCATTTTTATCCACTGACGGGAGCAGCACCTTGCATTAAGCTCTGCCCAAGGACTCAAGGATGAAAATACCAGTGGGATACGTGGGGCTCCAGAGCAGGTTGAGAAAGGTTAATTTGGTCACCCTGTATTTAACTTTCATGCTGTGTTTTAGATGTGTTACTGTTGGGCACAGCTTGTTCAGGAGTGTTTTCAGAGACACGTTAAAGCTTTGTAAGAGGAAAGAAATAGTTAAATAACAGCTGAAGCCTTTATAGTGCTTCTGCAATCAATGTTGTGGTCTGGCTTCAGGTTTTGGGGGGAGTAAACTTGGTTTTGCATGTTTTAGACATCTGTCTTGTGTACTGACTTAGAACTGTCATTCAGAGTTAACTTCCACATTTTTTCCCGTTTTTCAGTAGGGAAATGCCAGCAGTAAAAATAAAACTTGAAGCACAGAAGGCTAGGGACCTATATCTAAGCAAGTGAGAGCGTCTGACCTGAGCTTTCATACAGTGTGATGTGGAACACTTTTCACTGACCGCTGGGGATGTTAAATTGATGTTAGAGCTTTTCATCTGTGTTAACAAGGGGGTTTCCCAGTGAGATATCTGGTATCACTCTGCGTGCTAGCCTGTAAATGAATGTCAAAATGTAGAGTGAAAGGAGAAACGTTTCCCTGTCATACCTAGGTTTGGGGATCTTGGATGACAAGGATTTAATCTAGCAATAGTTCTGTACCTTTCCATAGAGGATTAAAAGCAGTTTCTTCAAGCTTGTTGCATCTAAGGATTAAATTCCAGCTGGTTGGTTGTTCCATCTTTGTTTCTGAGGTTTAAACTGTGACTTACGGTTTATTGCTGTGATCACATAAAACCGCAGTGTTAGGGATGATCAAATCTGTTTGTTGTCTTTGCCGTTGGCCAGTTGTAGCTATGTAGAAATATAGAATAACTTGGGTTGGAAGAAACCTTTAGAGGTCTCTGCTATAACCTCCTGCTGAGAGCAGATCCTAACTAGATCACGTTGCTGTGACCTTGTCCAGCTGAGGTTTTAATGTCTCCAGAGTTCCATGACTCTGGTCCCTGTTCCACTCTGACCACCCATGAGGTGAAAACTTTTCCTCAGCTATCCAAGAAGAATTTCCCATGTAACTGCATGTGTTCATTGCCTCTTGCCCTATCACATCACACCTCTGAGAAGAGCCTAGCTCTGCCTTCTCTGCATCTTCCAAATAGGTAGTTGAAGACACCAGTAAGACTTTCCCCATGTGCTTCCTTTTCTTGAGGCTGAACCAACCTAGTTTTCTTGGTCCCTTCTTGCACATCATGAGCTCAAGCCCCCAGGGCATCAGGTGGAATTGCTGCAGAAGGTCCCTTCTGTCTTGTGCTGTGGAGCTCAAAATTGAACACAACACTCCAGATACGATCTGACAAATGCTAGGTGGAGTGGAAGAAGAATCACTTTCCTTGGCCCGCTAGCTACACTTCTGCAAGTACAGCCCAGTACCTGCTTGGTCTCTTGCTGCAAGACAAGTGTAGGTGTAAGAAACAAGAGTTGCGAAGTGAACTGGAAATACTCTGGATTGCATTCGTACGTATACAACCATCTCGTCCCTCTCTTCCAAGGAAGAGTGCCAGCTTGGGTCTTGGAGCTTTTTGAACAAGAGGCAGTGCTGAAGGATCCTGATCACTTTTAAAAATATCTGTGCTTTACCTTATCAAATGATAGTTTCAATCCAACGTGGAACCTGCCTTGAGTTTCTACCCCGATGCAAAATCTTTCAGGTTTTCTAGTCCTACTGCTAGTAAGTTGGACTGGGGCATTAAGAATGAACCTCTAAAGGAACATGACTAGCGTCATAATTTTGCGCTTGTTGCACACTGAGCTTTTGAGTTTGCAAATGCCATCCTGCAGCAAATGATCTGTCTTCCCTTGCCAGCCGGTCTCCCAGGCAGCTCCTGTTTCTGCTCTCCATCACGCTTTTTCCCTTCTATTTGTAGTTGTTTCAGTCAACTCCAGAGTCCTTTAATCCAACTCTTAATTTAATGCCATTGCTTGAAGGTCTGCATCTGGTGAGAATCTGTGTATTAGGTTGCAGTTATACAACAGATTGTTCAGTCATGTAACTTTTTGTTTCCTTCTGTGTGAAAAATTATGCCAAAGCTGCTACTACTATAGCATACACTACTGTCATAAAGTGTAGCTTACAATGGAGCCAGCTGTGCTGCAGAAAACAGTTACACTACAAGGTCGTTTGGATTGCTGGAAATGATGGGAGTGGGAAGTGATGCTTTTTTGCCTTTTGATCTGGACCTGATCAAAACAGAGCTGTGACTTCGTGCTGGAACGCCTCTCTCTCTGCGGCTGCCTAGCGGCTATTTGGCTGTGATTAGTTAGATCTGCATTTCCGTCTGCTAAGTGGGTTATTTGCAGGGCAGCACACGTGTTTGTGCACACGGGTGTGGATATATGCATATATAATAATCAGCAGTGGAAAATACCTAGCTGTGATGGTGGGCCTTCTCTGTTAGGTTGTCTTTCACAGGGCAGTAATACAGCAGTGGGCATTTTACTTTGGCCTGAGCAAGACATTTTGAAAAATACTTGGTTTTCTTGGAGCACTATATTTAAATTCCAAATTTTTAATCAACTTTTAACCTTTGTATTTATATGTTCAGAAAATTCTTTTGATACCTTTTCAATTTACCAACACTGAATTAAAACTCTTCAGAATGTATGGCTGGTCCTCTCCTTACATGTCACTTTAAGTTTCAGAGCCTGAGGGTAGTTGTGCCAAGTCTACCCCTTCGCTCTCAAGGTAGAAGAAACCATTGACAATTCATGGGTGGCAGCTAAGGAAGAAACCCTTTAAATATTTTTTTTCAGAGAATATTAAATTAGATCTGTGTAAACATAAAATTTATATTTATTAACGTGTGTGTGTGAGTGTGTGTGTAAATATAGATATATAAATGGTCCATGACTATTTCTTTCTCTTAAATGGTACTTTACACAGACTTTTATACAGTATGTTGGTAAATTCCCACATCAGGCACTGATTCTAAAAGAACGATGTACCTATTTTTGTAATGAATGTGGGCAGCCCGTAGAAGCAGCTTTATTTCAATGATTGCTTTCATTCCTCTCGCAGAGTAGAAGAGACGACTTGGTACTTGCATCTTCCTTGTGTAGGAGCCCTGCTTCTGGCTTTGTCACGCTTTCAGCAATCCCAGTCCATGCTGCTTTTCTGGCAAGAAAATCCCCCAAATGGCACTAATGAAAGCTTTCTCTCCTCAAATTATCTCTAGATGCAGTATCAGGGAGTTCTTTACAGATTCTGCTCTGTAAGTAATGGGACCTCATTTCTAACAGAGAAAATTAATGGAGGGTCCATGAGGATGCTGTAAGGTTGAGGAATTCCTTTCTCTCTGTCAGGTGGCTAAGCTATCACTGGGGCACTATGAAATAGTTTCTTTTCCTCTGTGGTGAGATTATTCTCCTTTTATGATGCTTCTATCTCTTCATGGGGCATGAGGTGTGTATATCTCCCTAAAAACAAATGCATAAGTGTTTTTCTAATGTTCCCATTCACAGGGAGTAAATTTTACCTAACTGGCCAGATTTCAGTCGTGGTTTAACTTCACAAGGATCACTAAATTCACAGAAGTGTGTGTTTTGACCCACTTGGGTCTTTTGAGAATTAATCTTAACAGCAGGTGATACTTGGCTTCCTAATCCTAATCGCTCTTCCAGAAGTAGAAATTCTTTTCTCTGTAAGGACCTGAGTGAATGTTTCACCATGGTTTCTGCTTACTGTCCGGTGGTCGGGCTTTGATACTTAAGGGAGGACAGGATTGGTGGTAAGAAGAGTAACCAGAATAGGAGCAGTGAAAGGAAACGGCTTTCCTCCTCAGCAGAAAACAGCCCTTGTGAAAGCCAGACTTTCCCTAGTATTTAGTTTCTGCTTTGTCTGCCGTTGAGTTAAGCAATGCACCCAGTATCCCAGACCCTGGCACCTTTGCCATGATCTAGACCTTTCAGTCCTGCTTCTACCCCCCCTCAGTTTCACTTAAAGCAGTCTGAAACAGAGCCTTCCTTAAAGCCTAAGGGCAACGTTGAGGAGAAATGTCTGTTAGCTGAAGAAAAATGAGATCTAAACGGAGCAGAAAGAGTGAAATTTCCTTCTGTTTCACTGCCTTGCTGCTAAAAGTCTGGTGCAGAACATCCTAATGTTCTGCTTATTTATATGCCGCTCTTTGGAGGTGGACAGGCTGCTAAGTAGGCAAGTTGTCTCTCTAGCAAATGAATTACTGTAAACCTAAATTTGCTTTATCTCTCTTTTTTTTTCCTCCCCCAAATGGGCTTGAAGTAGAGAGAACCAGAGTATTATTCGTACGATCTTTTTGCTTTAATGGAAAAGAAAATGGGGAATATATTTAAAAAAAAAATTCATTCAAATATACTGATACAGAAAATGGAACGGGTTTAAAATATGAAAATCTTACAAGACCATACGTTGTCTTGGGTTCTGGACATGCCATTTGTACTGCGATGAGACTGGCCTTGTCCAGCCTGCCAGCCAACCTCCATGTAGCTAAAAAGAGCATTTAAGAGTCTGTAGCTATCCAAAGGACTGTTATCCAAAGGACTGTTAAAAGCTCTTTAGGGATAAATTAAAAAATGTATGTGAGCAATGATGGTAAAGCTGGAAATTCAGATGAAACTCTGAATGTTTGCGTTTAAAAAAAAAAAAAAAAAATCAGAAAAATCTGAATCTCCCCCTGTTCTGCAGAGAGGCATTCCCACTGAGTCCTTAGGGGAAGGCTGCAGTGAGACGAGGACCTGAAATACCTCAATGGCTTGACAGAAGTGTTTTGCTACAGACATCTGTGGGAGCCTTACCCCTTTCACCTAGATTTGGCACTTAATTTAAAGGTGGGGATGGATGGGGGAACTAAAGCCATGCTTGCATTTCAGTTCCTGGTGTTGCCTGTAGAAGACACCTCCAGCCAGATGTTTTTTTACAGCTGATATCAAAAGTATTTTTTGTGACTTGTTTTCATTATCAGTGCTTTTTAAATAGCAGGTGTGTATCCCAAGGGGGAGAGCTCCATCTGGGGCAATGGATGTGAAGTTCTTCATCTTTATCTGGCCATGTTGCAGTACTGCTCCTGTGAGATGCTTAACTGCACAGGCAGACCGTGGCTCCCGCGAGGGGTGGGAGAGGCTGCTGCTCACCAGAGGAGACAGCAAATACGAGCATCCGAGGAGCAGGACCTGCATTTCCATATCAAATGGGATACAGTGGTTTTGTTTTTGGTTTTGTTTTTTTAATATGGAGCCATACTTTTTTTTAAGTAATTTGAGATCTGAATGTGATTTCTAATGTATCAAGAACGTTAATATTTTAAAGCTATAACAAAGTTTTAAATTTCTACTTTTTTTTTTTCATTTATTTTAACTGTTCTGTTCTGTTACCTTAATTTGATGTATGTGGTTGGGGAATGTTGCTTCTCCTCTTAGCATTTGTTTCTATAACCAGAAATAAAATTATATATGAAAGAGAAAATGCCCTGAAATTGCTTGCTGCTTTTGAGTGACAGACTTGCATCCTGCCAGTGTAGTATCGTAGGGGGGTTAAGGTTCCTGCAGCGGTTTGTTGTACAGTCTACCCCTTCTCACAAGGGGAGGGGACAGCGTGTTTTAGCGTTTTTTTCCTTTTATTATTTTCATTAAATGCTGTAGGAGGGAAGTATATGTCTGGACACCTTGCACTGTTTGAGAGTTCACAGATATCCTGGTTTTGATCCCTTGTCAGTTGTTTGGGAAGCTGTTAAGTTGCGGCAGAGTGAACATATGTACGTGTGTGTGTTTGAGATCCATAATGCTTCCCATGGGGATTATAAACTCTTCCTCCAGCTCTAGCTTTCATTTTGTCGTGAAGTGAAACATTGCTATTTTGAAAGATAAACTATTTCTGCATATTTCCCTGTAATTTATAATAATTGTTTCATTTAAGCATATGAGGTCAGAATAGTTCTTTATCCACCTACCTTATAGTTAGGTTTTTCCTCTCTTGTCCTCCTAACAGAGCTACAATTTAAGTTCAGGGTTTATTTTGACTAAACAAAGTCATTCTGAGCTCCAAAATTGAATAGGAATGTCTTTTTAAGACCCCAATTGACATAAAGTAGCTGTATTTGACTAATGTTTAAAAAAAAAAAATAATTGTACACAGTGTAGCAAAGATATTCAGCCAGAGCTTTTAAAATTGTCATACCATCTCTGGCATGTTTTCTGCCGCAGCCGGAGGAGATGATGTGCGGGGAAAAACCTGAATGCTCGTGCTTGCCCCCTCTCTGCGCCGCAGCTTGCACTAGCTCTGACCGCTAACAGCTGGGGTGATGGATGCTGCTGTGTCTTCGGAGGGCAAGAGGCCGCTGATGCTCCGCGGGCTAATTGCCAAGGCGTCCTGTTAATGAACTGTAATGCCAAGGGGGCATAGGGCAGAGAAGTACCAAAGGGCGAAGCGCCGAGACAGCTTCTCCTCCCCGCAGGGTGATGCACGGCTCGGCAGCGAGAGCCTCAGGCTTGTTAGCAGTCGGGAGGACAGGGATGCTGCTGGGGAAGTGTTAATGCCTTTTTAACCTTTTGGAAGCTCTGAGGAGCACCTGCTGAGCAGCTATTTTTAACACCTCTTGCCCTTTTTGGAAAGCATCGTTTTTTGAACAGGTTGTGGGATGGCATCTTGTATCGTCATGCTCTTAAAAACCCAAACTCTGCCATGTCTCTGCCGCGCAGTGATGTTTCCCGTAGGTTTGAGTCCCGAGAGCTGCTCTCCTTCATGCCACACGGGATGGCCTCGAGCCAAGCTTCACCTCAGACTCCTAGGTGGAGAACAATAGCAACAGCGTCTCGAAATA
>NW_009201353.1:0-263 GCF_000690835.1 Fulmarus glacialis
GGTGTGGTGACGGTACCGCTGCGCGTCGAAGCGACGGTGACACTGCCAGTGTCACCCGCTCTCCGAGGCCACAGCAGGGAAGCTCCAGCGGGGTTTGGGGACACGGCGAAGCCCCACGGCGCGGCTGGACCGTTACGTCAACCCCAGGGCCAAGACTGCGGGCGGCTCGACGCCGTCCTGGTCACAAGGACCCAAAACCATCCATGGGGACGGGCCGGGACTCGGGGGACCCACAGTCTCAGGGAGGCGGCGGGGGGGGGGCG
>NW_009201353.1:595-809 GCF_000690835.1 Fulmarus glacialis
GGCACCCACGGTTGAGTGCAACCCACACGCCCCAGCGACTGTCGCCCAGCGCTCGCCGGCCTCGCCCGGGTGTCAGCGCTTGGCACGGGGGGACCTTTCCCCGGGGCTCCCGAGCTGCCAAGGGCATAGCTCCAGTGCCAAGGACGGCGCTGGGAGGGGGGGACAGGGTGGCCCCCGGTGACAGGGTCGCGGGGGAGGGTGGGGACACGAGACC
>NW_009201354.1:0-246 GCF_000690835.1 Fulmarus glacialis
CCACCTACATTCAATCTTTACTCCACTACACATGTTTCCTTTCCAGCCTCGGATTATTTTTTATCATCAAATTACCGTGGCGATAAGATGGAGTAGATGTGATAGCGAGCAGAGAGCCCACCCTCCCCTCTTCCACCGTTCCTTGGCATCCCTCCTCCCTCTGCCACCCCCAGTCTCCTGGCTCTGAGCAGGCGGGGGGATATCCAAATGTCAGGGGGTGAGGTGAGACCCCCCGGCAGCTGGATT
>NW_009201354.1:547-3530 GCF_000690835.1 Fulmarus glacialis
TGCCGTTACAAGCTTGAACAGCGCCGGGGGGCCCTGCTGTGATGAATCCTCCCCATCTCCTTGTCTACTCCAGTCTGCAACAAATGAGTCCCTGCCCGTCCGGGGATAGCTCATCCGGAGGAATGCTCTTTCAGGCCTCTCCCTCTAATCCCTATTAATTTAAATAATGCTCGGCCACTCTTCTCAAACTATTTATTATTTATCAGGTTTGTTTATTTGTAGCTAACAGGTAGCGCTCAGCATGCATCCCCGGCACAGGGACAGGGGCCGTTCATCACATCGGCTCCCCCGCCATCCACCATCCGTCAATTACTCCTGCTTCCTTTAATTAGTAATGAGGACTAATATCTCTGCCTGGGATGGTGGCTGGAGCGGAACTTCCCTCCGGTGGCATCTGAGCAGCACAAGGGAGGGAATGAAAAATAAATACCTGCGCCAGGCTGCTGCTGCTGCTCCCAGATGAGCAGTGGTGCTCGCCAGACTCCATGCACCCCTTCCCAGGGGGGTCCGGCCCCCAGCAGCTCCCCAAGTGTCCCCTGTACACCAGAGGCTCCTACCCAGCAGGGCAGGGGACATGATGCCAGCCAGGTCCCAATCCATGGGTGCCCTTTTCTGCACAGCACGGCTATCCCAAACCACTGGGGATCCCTTGTCAAGCCCCAGCTGCTGAGCTCCGCATGGGTATCGGCAAGGGGAAGCCTAAATTAAATGCCCATTAGAGCCTCTGGCCTCGCCTGATGGTCCTGGGGAGCTCTGTATCAGAACATGCCATCCAGAGGCAGCCTAATAGCGAAGGCAGCACATGATATAAATGGAGCCCCTTTGATTTATTGACTGGGAGAAGTTTTTACACGATAGCCCATTAAGAAGGACAGCTCTGTTTACAGCCAGGCCATCTAGCTATAGGGACCCTGAACTGGATGGTGTGTTTTGCTATTGCTCTTCAGGCAGACATCTCATTAAGGGGAACAGCATATGGAGCTCTCTGGATCTATACTTCACGAGTCCTGAGGGAGGCTTTTACCATTTTTAATAAGCGGGCAAGGTTAGCAAACCTGCAACGCAGTGACCTCCCCTCCCCGTGCGATGGATCTCCCTGAAACGCACAGAGCTGGACTCACCGGGTGCACGTGAGACTCCATAAATCACCTACCCACTGCTGGCCGGGGAAACCGGCTGGGGAGGACGGGAAGGGGGTTCCGGACCAGGCAACGCCACTTTCCGAAATGCAGCGGTGATGCGTGGCTCAGCCAAACGCGCCGGGGGCAGGCAGCTTGGTGGGGAGCGGTGCGGAGTCTGCCCCTGCCCATCGTGCCAGCAGGGTGATGGGCAGCACGCGGGTGGCTCAGCCGGCAAAGGTGCTTTAAGGAGAGAGCGTTAACACGATAGCTGCAGTGCAGGAAACGAAACCCCCAGCTGGCTGTCGAGGGGGGATTATTCCGTATTCAGTAACACGGCTGTTTAGGAGAACAAGTAATCTCTGGCAAAGACCTCCGGCTCTTCTCCGATCTGATAAAGCCCTGCAGCCTACAGGCAAGCTGGCCCCTGCGGGGGCTGCCAAAGCTGGATGCCATAGGCCAGGGCTGCTGGGGCCGGAGGGCAGGAGAAGGAGTGGGGAGGCAGGCACGTGGGGCAAGCCGCCGAGGGGTGGGGTGGACATGCTGCAAACAGCTCGCCCGGGACACCTTTCCAAGGCAAAAGGGCTTGTGCAAGGTTTGGGTGCCCCTGCTCAGGCACCACTCACAGCCCCAGGTACAGCAGCACAGACATACGGCCTCAAGGCAGCGGGTCACACACACTTATGGGCAGAGCTCCCACCATCTCCTCCTGGCCCAGGTACACGGCTGTGCACCCACCCGCTCCCCAACAACGACAATCTGGCTCTTGCCCATCAGCCAGCCTTTAAATCCCTGTTTTTCACGCCTGCGGTACCAGCTAGGCACTGTAACCATCACCAATCATTGGCATTTAACGTACACATCTAAAATTCACACCATGGAAAAACCTGCCAGAAAAGCAGGAGACTGAGAACATGACTGTTTCCTTGCGAGAAGTCTGGCTCTGGTTGGGAAAGAGGGAAGGCAGAGAAGGACAAACGGACAGACACGGTGGCATATTTGGGTCTCTTTCCAGCAATTCTCTCACAAACAGCTGAGCATCTTTGAAATGAAATTTTGTAGGCGATTAGCTCACAATGTGAACTTAATTGCTTTTGGTATTTAAAAAACCCCATTAAACTAAATGGCCGAGATATTGAGGCTTAAGCAATGGCTGCTTCCAATGCACAGTAACTACCAGCCTCATTACTGGGACGCCAATTCCAGCGGCGGAAGGCGCAGACCCATGCGACGTGACCGGTGCAGCTCTAACACTCCTTCCCAGCCCGTGGGTTAGCGGATCATCACAGCAATGAGAGGATGGCTCAGAGCAAGGCTGGCATGGAGCAGCAGCCCAACAGCGTGCTGAGCTCCTGGTTCCCTGAAGCACCCTTGTTGGACCAGACAAGCCAGACCTGGGGGTCTGGAAGCCAAAGGAATACCGGGTGCCTTCGGCTTGATGAGAGGAGCAGCCGCAGTGGCACAGTCCCACACTGCACGACACCTGAGTCCTGCTCCGCCAGGACATCAGGGCGACCTCCACCAAGCTGCTTCGTCCCCATTCCTTGGGGATCCTGTGGTGTTCGCACTGCTCGCACTCGGAGAGCGGTGGGTGCGCAGCTCCTGTGAGTGACTATTAAGTGATGCGAGCTTGGCTGGTACCGCTTTTCCCCGGGGACAGCCCCAAAGCTGGCGCCTTGCACCTCTTTATGCCAGCGCCGCACAAAGGAGCTCTTCTCCGCCACAGAGCCGGCAGCACTGCCCGGCTTTGCATTTAGTGCCATAATACAATAGAGCGGCCAACGGTAGTGCTTTCACCTTACTTTACTTGTTTGTTTAAATTATTTACACTCCTCAGATGCAAGATTGCTCTCCAAAAGGAGCAT
>NW_009201354.1:3578-4438 GCF_000690835.1 Fulmarus glacialis
CATCCATCACTCAATCGCTTTCAGGTCAAACACACGCTCCCGACTTAATGACCACATTTCCGCAGCAACAAATCTGTCACTGCTGTTTGTTTAAAGCCAACAATCTGTAGGAGCACTGTGTGCAAGGATTGAATTAACTCAGCATCTGAATGACTGCGGTGCCAGATCATTCAAATTGCACCTTTTCCTAAGATCTTCCAGCAATGTCACTCAATCGCTTTCAGGTCAAACACACGCTCCCGACTTAATGACCACATTTCCGCAGCAACAAATCTGTCACTGCTGTTTGTTTAAAGCCAACAATCTGTAGGAGCACTGTGTGCAAGGATTGAATTAACTCAGCATCTGAATGACTGCGGTGCCAGATCATTCAAATTGCACCTTTTCCTAAGATCTTCCAGCAATGTTAATTAATGTTCCTTGGGTGACGTGCAACATGCTGCAGTTCACAGGGCTGCAAAGCCCGATCCCTGTGGGCCTGGGGCCACGAGAGGCGGGTTCCCAGCTGCCCCAGCCCCAGGAGCACACGGGGGGGGCGGGTGTTGGGGAAAAAGAGGGGCTGGTGGCTCCCGCTTCCTCTGACATGACCTACCCTGACTTTCCCCAAAGTTTATTGATTCGGCTGAGATATTCCGTGCTCGTCTGACTCACGCTCAATTTTTTTCCCAGGAAATTCCCGCCTGAACCGTTAATACATTGCCATCAACAAGAATGAAAAATATGTCGCTATTTCCCTTAAATTCCAGCTACTTGTTGTTGCGGGGTTTTTTTGTGCATGCCCAGATGTTTTGGAACAAAGCCTTGAAGTCTGGCGGGAAGGTGATTTTGGGGCCAGGGAACGTTTTGGATTTCCCATCGGA
>NW_009201354.1:4820-5109 GCF_000690835.1 Fulmarus glacialis
TGGGCAAAGCCAGCCCTGCCCGAGGCCCCGGACGACCGCACGTGCGCCGACGCCCAGCCCCGGACCGGCTCCCTGCTCCCAGCTGCTGCAACCCCCCTGGCACCCGCTCCAGGCACCTGCGTGGGGAGCGGGGACCCGGCTCTCTGGGCGCTCGATGACTTCCCCAGGAAGCGCGAGGGAGGAAACTGCTTCATTGAAACACTTGCACCAACAAGAGCTGGAGTCGGAGGGCAGGCGAAGCAGGAGGAAACCGTGATGGGGAGTTAGTGGGGCTGGGGGCGGGGGGGGG